>NC_041225.1:26186689-26225774 GCF_002837175.3 Physeter macrocephalus
AAAAAAAAAAAAAAAAAAAAAAAAAAAAAAAAAAAGAATAGCACAAAGGATGGGGTCAGGTAAATTGAGTTATTCTGCTGTAAAGTTCTTATATTTGTAACATGAGGTGTAGGAACAGTGATGTGTCAGATGGGAAGTTTGCAGTGATACAATATAATAAATAAACTGACAAATTAAGAATATGATTCCTACAACTAATGAGAAGATACAAGAGAATAATGAAAAAAAATTGATCAACCCCTTAAAAAGAGTATGTTCAACAGAGCAGAAAAATCAAGAGGAACAAATAACAAATAGGAATTAAATAATAATTAAACCTAGTGACATAAGAATTACAATAAATGTAAATGGACTAAATGTTCCAATTAAAAGGTACAAGTTGTCAGACTGGATTTGATAAAAAGAAAGGCCCAACTCTATGCTTTCTACTGAAATTATAATTTAAACGTAAAGATGAAAATAGGTGGTGATTAAAAGAGTGGAGAACATATATTTTATAAACAGAAACCGAATAATTGTGGCTATATTAATATCTGACAAAGTCTTTAAGGCAATGAGTGTACAAGAAACAAAGAGGAATGTTGCATTATGATTAAAAGACCAATTCATCAGGAAAATGTAATAATCCTGGATGTAGATTGCACTTAGTAACAGAGCTTCCAAATATGAGAACCAAACCTGGCAGAAATGGCAGAAACAGACAAACTCACAGTCATAGTTGGAGATTTTAATACTCTTTGCTCAGAAGTTGATAAGACAAGTAGACAAAACATCAGTAAGGAGATAGAGGATGTAACCAACCTTATGAGTCAACTAACTGACTCACAGCATACTGTGTCTAAAGTCTGTGGAATCAACGTTCCTTTCAAGTGAACATGGAACATTCATCAAGATGGATCACATGCAAGGCTGTGAAAGACTGTTCAGGGCAACAAAGGCCTATAGAAAACTCAAGTATTCTGTAATTGGTGAATCCTATCAAAGAAATAATATGTCAATTTCACAGACACTTTCAGAAAATAGAAGATTTGATGCATCCCAGCTAACTCTATGAGGCCAGAATAATTTTACGAAATCTTTCAAAGGCATTACATGTAAAGAATATTACAGACCAATGACCCTCATAAATGTAGATGCAAAAATCTTCAAATATATGAACAAATCAAAGGAAGAATAATGTGTCATGAGCAAATGAGTTTTATCCGAGGAATGCAAGCTTGGCACCCAAATTTAACTGACAACACAGCACTTTTATTTATATTGTTCTTAAACTGGGAATGATTCAGGTCTCGTTCAACAGGTGAATGGATAAAGACATGCTGGCACATGCAGACAGTCGACTACTACTCAGTGATGAAAATGAATAATCTGCTGAAATACACAGTAACGAGGATCCTCTCACAGACCTCCTGCCGAGAGAAGGGAGCCTCACACACAAGTATGTCCTGTATGATTCTGGGCATAGAAGTCCTAGAAGACTCAAAGTAATCTATAGTGACAGAAGTCAGATCAGTGGCTGCCTTGTGCAGGAGGGGAGATGCCTATACACAGGCGCAGGGAACTTTTCTTGGTGGCTGGGGTGGAATTATTCTGTATTATAATTTAGGGCTTGGTGGCGTGAGGTGGATACATTTGTCAAAACTCATCAAACTGTGCACCTAAATCAGTACATGTCATTATATGTAATTGACGCCTCAATATAGTTCAGTTAAAAATAGAAGAATAAAGTGGAAAGTCCTCAGCCATTCAAAGTAGAAATAAGGTGGCAATACCTAAAAAGTTGGCTTCAAATCTCCTACTTAAACATCAAGTATTGAACATTGAACATTTTTCATGAAAAAGATGACTTAAAGATGTATCCCAGCACCCAAGAAACGAGACAGGTGAGGAGTGGAGGATGCACAGGTAGAGCATTTGAGAACAAGGAGGTCCACCCTCACTAGTTTGCCGCTCGTATTCGTGACTTCAGGGAAAGCATGATCGTGGCTGTAATGCAGCATCCTTGGCTGACACTCACTCCTTCAGAATCCTCTGTGGTGCGTAGCCCTCTGCAGGCAGAGAGTTCCACGGCAGCGTCCCGTCACGCTAGGGATCCCAAAAAACAGTCGAGATGCTGTCCCACGAGGTAGAACCTCCACTGAGCCATCTCAACTCAGAATCTCCAGCTCAAAGAAACTAAGGTGTCCTAGCGTAAACGGTTCTGTGAGTTGATGGGTCACATATAAATGTTTTAGAACCAGGACGGCCTTCTTTTCCTCACTCCTCTGACACCTTTGACTGCATCATACATCAAATGGAAGGAAACACGTCTTGTCCCTCCTCCTCTAAAATCGATGTCTTGGGTGGTGGGTAGCAGCAGATGGTGTCGTAAGACTTGAGTTCCCTGGTTTGTGCCACACGATCAGGAGAGCTGACGGGTACAACCCACGGCGTTTCGGTTCAGCTGGGGGGAACACGCCTCGTGATTTCTGCAAGCTCTAAAGCTGATGTGCCATTTCGGGCTGAAATTAGAATCATGATGTTCTCCTTCCTGCGGGTGATGAGCTCCCCTCAGACGGGGACTTGCACACAGAGGGGAAGCCTGCCCAGCCCTTGAGCGGCCCCAGCCTTGACCACAGATTCTGGAAGGTCTGTCCGGGCACAACTTTACTGGTGTCCCATCAGAAGCGGGAGCTCCAGGCTCCCGCAGTGCTGGGGCCACCAGTCTGTTTTCCCCCAGACCCCAGGGCTCGCAGCTACAGAGGGCAGGCAGCTTGTGTCCTGCAGCCCATGGCAGGAGTCCAGGGATGGAGCAAGCTTGGAGGGGACCCCAGCCAGGCTCCTCCTCCTTTCCCAGGCATCCCCTGAACCCACCATCAAGGAGGCCATGTGAGCATCACAGAAAACCCCACTGATCTACGGAGACCTGGTGTCCTCCTTCAGCCTCATGGTTCTCAGGATTATACAAAGTATTTTTCCAGAGGAAACGCTGGTCAAGTATGACATGAAACTCTGGGCTTGTCAGTGGCCCCTGAGGTAGAAGCTTTCCAAAGCAGAGGGAACAAAAAGCTTCCTTTAAAAAGTTATAGTCTGTTGCTAAAATGTGCCCATTAGGTTATGAAATGCAACCTGATTTTATAAAGGAAAAAAATGTTTTCCTTAGTGGGGAATCGCTTTTTATCCTACATTTTGAAAAGTAAATTTAAAATGATTTTATTTAATAAGCATATTCTTGTGCTCATTTAAATATTGCTCATTATATACGGAATCCATGATGACATTTTAAGTGGTGATTTTGCAGGATTATTCTCGTAACTCTGACTATCGATGCCTGTTGTCGCTTACAAGTTTGAATCAGTGAGAGCAGTAAACCGCATTCAAAGAAAATGCACAAAAACATTACTCCTGATGAACTCTGATACCTTAAATGGAGTGTTGTGAATGCAAATAACAGTGATAAAACTCAGTGAAAACTGATAACTGAAGACATGCCGCAATGTATAATAAATTATAGCGAATTCTTACACAGGCAGCGGCAGTACATGTAGGCAAACGGGTATCTCAGTAAAGCCAGTATGAAATCCATAGTAAAGTAATAAATCTGTAGGCCTTCCAATGCTGTGTCATGTGTACACCGAAAGCAAATATTCTACCGGACACTAGAACATAATGCAAAAAGATGACAATAAATGAACATTAATAAAATCTAGTTTAATCTTCTAATGTTACAGTACCTTTGCTTTTGAGCTATTGGCCGTGGAATTAATGCATTTAAATAAAGAATGTTATGAGGACAACCCAAACCCAGCCTCTGGTTGCTTGGAATCCAGGCATTGGCAGGCTGCCCCTTCCAAAGGCTCCAGAGGATGGTCCTTCCTGCCCCTCCCGCTCTTGGTAGCCCCACCCCTACCCCCGGCATCCTGGTCGTTCGGCCATGTGGCTTCCGTCTCCGCCTCTGTCTTTACAAGGCCCTGCTGCCTCCTGTCCGGGTTCCCCTGTATCTCTCTGGTAAGGATAGATGCCACAGCATTTAGGGTGCCCAAATAGTCCGGGTACATACCCTCAATTTAATCACACACGCGGGGACCCCTTGTCTAAATAAGGTACCAGGTCCCGGGATTAGGCCCCGATATGTTTTATCCGGGGCTGGCCGCTGTTCGGCCTGAGACGGTCAGACGCTAGACTCGTTGGGAGTTTGGCCTGGAAGGAATCCTCGCCGTAAGGGCGGTGTCGGGTCTTGCTGGAGTCTTAGAGTGGAGGTGGGTCCGCAGCATCCTAGCACCGCGCTCGCACGCAGCCTCGGCCGTCCTTTGAAGAGCCCGTTTCCAGCGCTCTCCGTCGCCGCCCTGCAGGCCCTGCATGCCCTGCAGGCCCTGCCGTCCTCGGCGAGACCCTCCCTGCATTGCGACGACCCCTGTCAGGACGGCACAGAAGTGGCCTCCCTGAGCTGGGGGCCTTTCCAGCGCCCCCAGGCAGGTCCAGCTTTGCCGGCCTAACCAGCGCGTCCGTTTGCCTGTGCCCCGGGCGTTCGCACCTTGCTCTGGCCGCCCGTCCCTGAGCTAGAAGGTGCCGGGAAACCCTGCCCTCGTGGCTGGAAGCCTCGGCTGCCGCCAGGATGCTTCCGTGTGAAGGGAGCGGCGTCCCGGGAGCCGCGGGCCGGGGCTGTCTTCTCCGCGGGGGGCGAGACGGGCCAGCGTCCGACCCTGTGACGAACTGGGCACGCGCGGTGTCCTGGCTGGCGACCTGGCGGTTTGCGTGGCTTCGTTCAGGCCTTCGAGCATCTTCCTCTTCCCTGCGGGCCCCGCCGAGGAGGGACCGGGCCACGCCTCCCCACGGGCTCCCTCTCTGCTTGCCTTGGACAGACAGTGGGGACTTCGCCACTGATGAACAGGCAGGGGCTTGCGACCTAGGCACCCGTTAGCATGTCGTCAGTATTATTATGCATTAAACTCGCTCTGATTTGACCTTCCAGGTGGAGATGGTCGTTCACAGCCTTCCTGGACTCAGAGCCCTCGTCGTGTCCCTCAGGTTCCTAACAGTTTTAGCCCCGTCCCCTTCCCTGGGACTTTTCTGTCTTTGGAGCAGTATGTTGTTTAAAAAATAGAGGAAGAAAATCGCTTACGTCGAAATAGAAGAGCACTTATTTCTTTCCAGAGTTTTGAGAAAACGATCACATGTGCTTTTGCAGCAGTTGAAATGTGTTTCATTTGGGTTTGGGGGACGTGATGTTTGGGTCTGTCGGGGCCTCGCCCTGTATTTGGTGCCTTCACCTGATTCTGTGACCGTTGATTCTCGTCTGTTTTGCACAGGCTCCGTCCTCGCCTTCTTCGCCGGTCGCTAATGAACCAAAATATGAGAAGCGCTGGCTGGACGCCGTGTCACTCCCTCTTTCCATGGCTCGGGTCTCACGGTGCAGAGCTGGAGCAGAAAAAGTAAGGTGTGTGACCGTTGTCTGGAGTGGGAAGTGCCGATAAACCCCGAAGTGCATGTCCTCGTCTCCAGGTGGATTTAGCATTTGCAAAAATCATCATAATCACGATAAAAGTCAAGCTTCCTAAGAAAGCACTCATCAGAGCAGGAGCTGGCTTGTCGTCAGGGGTGGTTCTGTCCAGTGGTGACTGTTTGTTCATCCTTCTGAGACATAGTCGTCAGAAGAAGAAATCGTATTTTCAGTTTTAACAGTTAACAGAATTAGATTGGAAATAAGACTGTACTCTTACCCACGTTGCATACAATTACAGAAAAGTCACTTAAACCCCATGGGCCTCATCTTCTTCATTAATAAAATGAGAAGGTTAGACCAGCACCAGTGTTCAATAAATGCTCACTAGTTTTCGAGCCTGGTTAATGAAGTAATTTCAGACTTTCGTCTGTAAAGGTTGTGTGTCCATCACTGTTTTGTGGAATAAGGGAGCATTTTTCCCTCTAAGTTAATACAGTGTGTCATCTGTGACCAACTGTGCTGTCAGGTCACTGTGGAAAGGCTGAGAAGTAAGTAGGTGGTGAGTTTCCTTTCATTCTTAAGAAGGTGGGGAGAGAACTGTGTGAACTAAGGAAGAGTGCTCGTTGTCTTGAAATTGAGTACTTTCTTGATGAGACGCGTGTGCCCATGGAGGCCGTGTTCGTGTGAACACAGAGCGACTGAAGAAGGCGCCCCTGGGTGGTCACACGCCCCTCCTTCGCCCTGGGAAGTGCTGTCAAATCCTAACAGCAAACCAAAGGTTTCCATGTCGTTTTATGGAAACAAACATATCTTATTGGCTTTGCTGACTCTTTCATGATTATTTTAATATGGGCAGGAAGGTGCAAAACGTAAAATGAATGACTAAAATTCTGCATTTCATCGAGTGTGTTTGTCTGACTCACATCAGTATTAAAGTGCACGTTTAGAGGGGAGGCTGTTCCCTCCCCTGCCCTGTAGCCCTCTGGCCCCACACTGAAGAGGAGGAAGAGGAGAGGAGGCCTGAGCACTTGGCCTCAAACAGCCTGAGTCGGTTCTGCAGCTCCTGTGCTGTCTCCCGAGGGACGCTCGCTCTGCGGCGTGCAAGGAGCAGGTTTAGAAATTGCCAACTCTGCGTCAAACGCTTTTTAAAATCTAAAAGCCAAAGCTCTAAACTATAGCCTGGGCAGGATTTTTAGGAGACCCTTTGAGTGGATAAAAAACAAGTGGGATGAGCTTGTCAGAGGCCAGTGTCCTGGGGTTCCTGTCATCGTCCAGTTGTAAGACCAAAATTTGTCACCTGCTGCTCTGCGTTTCCCTTTTTTGGAAAGTACAGTAATTCGTCCAACGATGGTTGAGGTTCCTTAGTTTTCCGAAAACGTTTCAAAAGATTCTCTAAAGAGTAGACACGTATTTAAACCTAACATTTGAGATACGTATTGCAATGATAAAGCTCAGTTGTAGTGAGTATATGACGGTTCCCGTGTCACGTCGCCTCCGGGGCGGCGGGGTTGTCCCCTGCCGGGGGCCTCTCGCACCTGTGCACTGTCAGGTGGACATTAGTGTCAGCGGTTCTTGGGCACAGTGGGAGCTAAGCTTTTACATAAATTATACATCACTATTAATGGAGGTCGGATCATTGACTGCCAGGACAGGAAAAGATGGTTCCATAAGAATCTGGGGGAGAGCATCTTGTTATGAAACGAAAACAGGCGTAAAAACAGCACGATGCCCGGTGAGGGTGACAGCCGACCCCTTACAAAGTAGGGCTGCTCCTCGAGGGCTCACGTAGGAAAATAGACCACGTCTGCAGACACTGGGAGGTAGCCGCGAGACATCACAGATTCCTCAGCAGAATCTCGTGCTTTGGGCTATCAGGTAGTTATTAGCGCGTTTCTCTGACGCTGTGAGGAGGAAGGCGTGCTTCCTGGGGCGACTGATGGTTGTGAAGAGGGCGAGAGTTTTCTGAGCAGGACCCTCTCCGTTCTCCGTTGCTACATAACCGGTTAGTGCAAATTTAGCTTCAAAAGCGCGAGCGTATCATCTCACAGCCTCCACGGGTCAGCTGGGGTGTGCGTGCCGGGGTCTCCAAGCCGATGCTGGGGTGCGACCGGGCTGCGCTCTCGCCTGAAGCCGGCGCCCTGCCCAAGGTTCTCGCTGGTTGTTGGCAGAATTCAGGCCCTCGGGTCTGTAAGGCTGGGTTCCCCATCTCCGTGCTGGCTGTCACCCGAGTTCCAGGCCACATGTCCCCTCACCTGTAAGGCAGCAACCGATGACCTCTTGTGCATGGAATCTGACTTCCTGTCTCTGACCTCCAGGCCCAGATGTGAAGGGCATGAGACCACATCCTCATCGGGCCACCTGGATGATCTTCCTAATTTAAAGCCAGCTGATTGCAGGTCTGGATTACTTTTGCAGAATCCCGCCTGGCAGCACCTAGCTTTGTGTCTGACAGAGTAACTGGGTGCAGCTACCTGTGCCCCGGAGGCTGTGGTCCGAGCTTAAGTGCAGATTCAGATAAGATGGCTCAGACCCATCTTAGGAATCTGTCCCTTCGAAGACGCCCTGAGCCTTGGTCCGCGGTTGGCTGTGCTTTCACGTCCCCACGACGCGTCCGGTTAGGGCCCCAGGCCTGGGCTGAGCAAGGTGCGCGCCTTGGTGTGTGTATTTTAGGAGGCTGAGGGGGAGGGACCATCCTTAAGAACAAGGGAAATGTGTGCTTGCCAGTCAGTCAGTCCAGCCACAGGGGAGCCTTTACGAGGCAGCCTCAGACCAGACGATCTAAAGCCTGGGGCTCTGGCCTTGGGCGAGAAGAGGGGAGGCGGATGGGGTGGAGGAGAGAACAGGGTCTGGAGGGAACCACCTCTGATCCCGCACTGCCTCTGGGCCTCCTGGGGCCGCGTGACCTGCCCGCAGGGAGCCCCTGCCTGTAGCCAAGTGGGCAGGAGATGATGTGAGTTCTCCACCGCTTCCTAAGAGGGTTTATGGAGAAAGCGCAAAATAACACTCGGTTTAAGGGAGCTTTTAAACCCCTTGAGAGGTGTGCGGACAGGTCTGGGGTTACAGTCACTGTTGACTGTTTGTGGGCTGAGGAATACGCCTGAACAGGAGGAAGGAAACTCAGGTGGGTGATCACTGCCGAGTCGGCAGGCTCACCCGCGCTGGTGAATTCTTGACACGAGGCGCTGCTTTTTGTGGTTCTGCCCAGATGAGCCCTTCCCAGGGCTCTTGTTTTATGTTGGCCCAAAAAAAGTGTCAGGAGTCACTTATCTCGTTCCTTTTTCCAAAGGGACGGAAGGAAACTAAAGCTTTAGTTCTACTTGTCCCACATCTTTCGTATTTGTGAAAGTAACAGTGAAATGACGTCTTTTCGCCGACAGTAATACCCCATTTTGCTTTGTAGGAGGTCCCCTTATTTCAGAGTAAAGAGCGTGGAAGGGACCAGATGGGCTTTACAGCAGCCATACTGGAGACATATTGCAGATAAGCACATTTTCAAAAGTGATGCTACAAGTCAGAATCATCCTGCTAAATACTCTGATCTGTTTTTCCAAGGATGGTTTCATGTTCAGATACTTGTGCCAAACCCCCCTCTCCTGTAGTTGGGAAATCCTCAAAGCGCAGCTCTCTCAATGCCGGGGGTCGAGCAGAGCAGGGGAGACGGGATCCCAGGGCTGTGGGCGTCTCCACAAGAGGAGGGGCTTCTGTAGGGTGGGGCTCGTGCTGGGGGGGCCATAGCAGGGTCAGGAGCTCAGCGTCTGCTCTGCACTGGGGGCTCCGAGAGTGGGCCCCCGGGGTCATCGTTGAGTTTGACTTTATCCAGGAGGATGCAGGTTGGGGTGTCTGGGAGCAGGGCCGGGCCTGTCCTGGGGGAGCACGGCCGTCAGGGTGGGATGAGGGAGGGTCTTGGTGGCCGGCCATCCTCTGTGTTTCCGTCTGCTCGGGCAGGATTTCGAGCCCTTTTCTGTCTTGTTCCTGGAGTTCAGGGAGAGCCCTCGCCTGCTGTGGGCGGGCTCGGAACTGTTTATGCTCAGCAGAAGAATCCTACAGCGGGTCTGGGCGCTGTCGGGTGTCAGGCTGGAACGGAGCGGGACCCTGCGGTCCTTCCCCAACCCCCGTGTCCTCCACCTGCCTTTTGTCTGTAGAAAAACTTCAGTCAAAGAATAAGTTTAATCAGAGAAGTGACAAAATGCAGAAGCAAAGGAAAACAAACAGGACAGAATAATAAGAGTCTAGTCAGTAAGCAGAGTCAAGGACCTTCAGTCCCTCCTCAAGGGCTATAGATCCTATTCTGAGACATGTCCTGGGAGCCGTCCTGTAGACACTGAAACCCCGCCAGTGTCTGGTGGAAGAAGTGAACTGCGCGATGACCAGGCTGTAGCCGTGACACAAGCTGCCACAATTCGGAGACTTGGCCTCAGGGGAATGGGAGCAGACCGGCCCTGGAACCGAAGATTAACTGTACTTAAGACAGTCAAGATGATGCCGGTCAGAGCACGGCAGCACCAATTTCAGGGTGACCGTCAGAGCGGACCGTGCTGTTTCTGCCGGGAGCCCCTCCCCCCGTCTAGAAAAGCTCTTGCCCCCTGACTGTCAGTGGGGAATGGGGGGAAGTCGGCCTTCGGACAGGAGTCCACCCTGCCCCCAGGTTGCCAGCATCCAAAATAAAGCAGGCTTTGCTCTCCACTTTCCTGGCCTCTTTATTGGATTTTGAGCAGCGAGCAGCCAGACCCCACTTTCAGTAACAAGGCTGCTGTCTTTCTCAACTCACTGCGTCTTTAATTTTTTTCTGAACTTTCCATCGTGGGGAGAGAAGGTTCGGGCGTGTGTGCTTATTGAGAGGGGATGATGCCCTTCTAGGAACGTTCCCCGAACGTCCGGCCTCCGGCCGCGCCCTGCACACGGGGTGTGGACGGCCTGGGGGCACGGGGTGGGCCAGCTTCTCGGGGCAGGAGCTGCCTGGTCGGCCGTGTCTGCAGAGTCGCGGGGAAGCCCGGCCTCGCGACAGGGTCGTGACGCGACAGTGGCGGGGTGCCAGCCGGCCTGGGCTGCGGAGGGCAGCCTGGGAGGAGAGCCTGCCGGGGCGGCCGTCCGCTGTGGGTGTGGACGGAGGACGCGGCCCCCGGACGCCGGCGGAGAGAAGTGAGCCTTTCACCTCACCGTGCGTTCTTGGTCCTCGATCACCGGCTTTAACCCTGGAGGCCAGCCTGCCTTCTCTGTGATCGTCTCCAAACCACGGGCCACGTGAGTCGCCCCCGTGGAGACGTGCTGCCCTGGGACGGTGGCTTCTCACCACGGCCGGAAGGCACGGCGGGTCTGGGCTGTCCCCGGCGGGAGCGGTGACCGTCTGGGTCGCTGGCCGGCCCTCTGGGGCCGGGGGCTGCCGGGGTGGGTGGGGCCGCTGCTGACACGTGGAAGCCTCAGGGCCCCTCCCTCCGCGGCTCGTGGGAAGCGCTGCCCACTTGACCCCCGAGGGCCGTTGTGTAACCTTCCCTGGTCTGTGCTGCTTAGGACCGGAGCCGGGTGACCCGCTCAGCCGGGCCCCCTCCTGGTGCAGCCGGCGCAGAGCAGCTCTGAGTCGCCGTCTCTGGGGCAGGTGGCCGGGCTCCCGCCCTCTTCGCTGGTCTCCCCCCTGTCCCCCGGCCCGCCGCCCCGCAGCGCGGTGTCGGGACTCATCCTGGGACACGCTCCTCGTCTCGGCTGGGTTCGCTGCCTCGGAAAACGGTGTTTCTCTCTCGCTCTTTCCCGGTGCATCAGATGGCAGTTTCTCAATGTAGCCCCTCTTATTTTACCTCCGAGGCTTATTCATCGAGACCCTGAGGGGATTAGAGCCCCAGCTACTGAGAGACGCCGCAGAGTCTCAGCTCTCGGATGTTCGGGTCTTTTCTTCTTATCCGAATAGGGTCGGTGTCCTCACAAGTCTTCCCCTTGGAACGTTAAATTGATTTTCCTTTCCTTTGTGTATAGAAATTTAAGAGGCTCTCAGAGTTTGAAATGACAGTAAACAGGAGGGCATTTTAAGGTGGGAGAATGGCGTCGCTATAGACGAGGGCCCTCCCGTGGGCGCCCTGCGTTCCTGAGAGCATCTCCAGGGTCGGCTGTCGCCTCTCTCAGACCCTCCATCTCCACCAGCTGCTGAGGGATCGCATGTCTCTGTCCTCATTTCACCAGCATCCCTATCATCACAACAAAGCAGAGGAGCTGAAGTGACAGAGTTTCCTGCTGCTGAGAGGAGAGGCCCTCAGTGATATCGTTCGACCGGATCAAAGTACCCCGGGCACAGAGAGCAGCCGGCTGCTGTCTCTAGGAACGTGTCCCATTGCTCCTTAGATACTGACCCCAGGCCTGGGGGTGTGCAGGGGAGCCCTGCTTTTTATGAATTCGACCAACTTTCTAATTACTTTTGAGGTCAGACTCTCGAAAACGGACCTGGTTCCGTTTGCATTTCCATTCCGGCCTCTGCCTGGCAGGTGGTCCTGGGCATGCCAGGTGACTCTTGACTCTTGACCCTAGACCCCATGCCTTGCCCCGTCTGTCAGTCTGCTTCCCTCCGCTTCTGACAGCCAGCAGCCCCCTTCTCCTCGTGGCCTCCGCTCTGTTCTTACCCCGAGACGACGGCTCCTTCCCCAGGCTCAGGACCGGCGCTCCCCAGGGCTCCCCGGTGCAGCAGTTACCAGTGGGATTGCCAAGGATGCAGGATGCTTTCAGCCTCCTCCTCATCTTATACCCAGTCATGTCTAAGCGGGTAAAATACCGTCCTGGCTGAGTGATGGCCTGGCACGGAGATCTGTTCCTTCACAGCCCTCAGCCCGGCCGCCAGACTGGCGTTGGGTGTTCGGGTTAGAGTTTGCGTTTCCAGTGTCTCCTTGAGATGCAGCGTCTCTGTCTCAGAAGAAAGATCTAAGTGATGAAAACTCGGGGTGCAAAAAATGGTCATGTTACTAGAGTCGTGGTACCGTGCCAGCAGACTTCATTGTATTAAATATCAAAACACACGTGTTTAAAACAAAGCATCAGGTATGGAAGGAATGAACTCTGCGTAGTCCTAAAGGCAGGGTCTGTGTGGTTTTACTGCACAGACGAGGCGCCGGCAGTTTTCACGAGGTGGCCTGACGTTACAGTTCAGACCGCGGCTGTGGAACCAGACTCTGAGCTCTGTTTGTTTGGGGTGTGCGTGCACGTGTGTGTTCGTGCGTGCCTGGGTGTGGGCGTGGGTGCGCCTGTGCCCTTCCAGGCCCTGTGACCTTGGGTAAATTGATAGATCTGCATAAGCCCTAGTTTCCTCATCTATGAAAGGGTAACAATAGTAAGACGTTCTGAACGGGGTTATCGTGAAGGTTAAAACCGGCATAGTTTACAAAGTATTTTGCACAGTGTCATCACAAAGCCAGGATCAATAAAGGCCAACTGGCTATTTTTATCATTTATTATAAATGTCATTGTTAGTAATATATGTGTTATCCTTTGTGGCCTCTCCAAAAGTTATTAATTTTTTGACTTTAAATATTTACAAAGAGTATAAAAAAGGCAGTGTATTTTGTTAAAAGGACATAAGAATTCATTGCACAGCATTGGCCTCTGTAAAAGGAGTAGTCAAAAAATGGAAATAAGACAGGTACAGAGTTTTGTTTTCTTCTGTTTCATACTTTCTTGAGTTTATCATTTACTCATTTTTGTGCTTCCATAAGATCAATAGCATAATATTAGCTAGAAAACATTGACAGGAGGCTCCCTGGGGGGTGGAATTTAAGCATCTCGTGGACTCGGGAATTATTACAAATTGTTACCAAGATCACTGCCGGATGTCCACAGGAAGGGGAAAGTGTGCGGGTCAGAGACGGCACTGTTCTGCTCTTGGGAAAGAAGAAGGTCTTGGCTGTCTTTGCGTTTACAGCTCAGGGGTCGGTCCAGGCTCACGTGCCCTGGCCCGCCCACAGGCACGGAGGCTTGTTCACAGCCGTGCAGTCAGCGTGGTCTCCTTCTGCAGTCTGGGGAATGGCGCTCAGACGCCCCGTCTCCCTCTAACTGGGAACTAGATAACTTCCCTACGTTTCCTGGTCCCAGTGCCCACGTACCGCCCGCCACCTGCAGTGTGTCCACACTGCACACCAGGACCAGGACGTGTCACTGGGGAGACCCAGCCAGTTCCGGGGTTCCAAGATGGGGTCCTGCACCGCTGCCTGGAGAAGCACTCACCCTTCCTGGTGTTGGCCACCTGAGCCCCGCCTACACGTCCCCTAAGAACTTGGAAGGATTGAATCTCCACCGTGGAACTTGTGCAGGAAACATTCCTTAACCACCATGTAGTGCCACGTGCTCCAAAGGGGAAGAAACCTCCTTTCTGTCATCTAAATGTTTATATTCTAGCAAACAGTTAAATTGGAAGAAAAATTTAGATGTCCAAAAGCTGTAAGGTGTCACAGTTCAAGGGTGACAAGGACCATCGGACTTGGAGGACGCAGGTTGTTAGAAGGGCCTTTGGGAAGAAGAGATGCAGCTCTGAAGGGCACGCAGCACCCGCGGGTGTGACGGGCAGGAGTCGCTGGCAGTGGGGGGCCCTTCCTCACACACACACGTGTACGTGTGTGCGGACACGGGTGTGCATGTGTGTGCGTATATCCATATGGATATACGCACACACATGTATACATATATCCATAGGGTACACAGCTAAAAACATTAGTTCTGGCTAATTTGGGAAATATAAATGTGCGGGGAAAATGTTAATACGTTAAAATCTTACCATGAGGTAAAGCTACATTATCACTTTGACGTATGTTTGTCTGGACTTTTCTATAGAGAGAGAACATTGTGGATGGGTGTCTGGACATTGGGATTTAATGAGACGTTTGTCCTGTCACTGTGCCTGGTGCTTACCCACTATTCCTTTATAATGAGACCAGGAGCTTATTTTTCTCTAAAACATATTTTGGGGACTGCTCTGATGTCGTTATGCATACATTGTTATTCACATCACCCATCATTTCATTAGAATAGGTAGTACGGTAAGATTATGGAATGAAAAGTTTAAAACGTTTTAAGGCCTTTAAGACATTTTGTCAGACATCTCATTTACCACCAGAAAGTTCATCCCCGTGTCCATTTCTCTTGAATAAGTTCTTAAGTTAGCTTCCTATGGAATAAATAAGAAAATAGGTTTAAAAATCAATGTGTTATGCAAATTAAACTGAAGGTTGAAAAGTGAGAAAGTGTATCGACCAGTAAATCCATTGCCTGACACCAGACTTGCCTATTTCACAAACATCCATTGATTCAGTTGCTTTCAGAGTCTAACAGGCTCTTCATTTAGATGAAAACAACAAGGATTCAGTAGTTAGAAGTATGGATTTGCATTTAGAAATAAAGGCTAATTAGCCCGGGGGAAACTGGAGGGCTGTGTGGATAAAACGTGCGTTTTTCAAGGAAGGAACTGTTACTCAGAGCACTCCCCAGTGCAGATTAGAGCATTTCAGGAAGTTCATGTATTTTCAGCCAGTAATGGAGATTTTCCTAGTAGATAAATCGTTAGACGCAGAAATAGGAACCGGTTGTAGCGTTTGCTTCTACGTGGCGCCTGCTCTAACGTTATGCTGGGTCGGTGGTCACTCCCATTAGAATGGCCCCCCCCCCGTCGACTTTGAAGGAGGTTTCCAGGGATTTGAAAGGTTTGCTTCGCGGAAGTGAAAGCCTTCGAGGGCTGATTAATGCCTCCTGGACACAGAAATCCTGAGGGAAAGACAAAGAAAATGTAGAGAGAGATGCACTGTTTGTTATGTCTGATTTCCTTATTCGTAGGATAAAGCTGCAGCTTCCATTATTCAAAACGGTCGTAAAAGAAAACGTCGAGACTTAGAGGTGCCAGTGATTTTAGCCACCTATGAATCTTTTAGAATGTGTTTTATTTTTATAGACAATAAAGATATTTCTCTGTTCTTGACTTACCGTATTTCGAATTTGTTCAAAGCAGTTTCAATCATTATGTAAAGGGGAATTTTCAAATGCATGATTAACTGTTCAACCATGAAGAATTTAAGAATATAAGGAAGATGATTTACACAGGTTCTGCAAACATCTTTAACAAGCACGGAGCCTGGGTTCTCTGTCCTGCTTGCTGCCTGTCCCTGTGCATGGAATACCTGTATAATATTCTTCTATTTATGTGCCCCGCGTGTGCCGGGTACAGCGCTGTCACTCCACCTACCTCACCGACCTGTCCCCACTGCCCAGCGAGCGGTCCTTCAGGCGCCTGCTTTCAGATGAGGAGGCCGCGCCCCCGGCCGGGTTGGGAGGACAGTGGTTCTGTATCAGCGTGCAGTGGGCATTGGAGACAGGAGCCTTTTCCATCGTGCTGCGTGTTCTCCAGCATTTATTGACGCGACAAGTATTCTAGCATGCCTGCCCCGTGCAGCACTGCCGTAGATGTGGCAGGCTGAGGGTGTGAAACGAGCAAACCCAGGAGTCCGCGCTCTCTGGAAGCTTCCCGTCCGGCAGGAAATGCAGGCAGGAAACAGGCATAAGCTCAGACCAGCACGGAGACCTAGATGAAGTGGTTTTCTCTCCGCTTTCTTTCAGTGGGACCCCTGGGAGGGGCTCCGCCGTCTGGCTCGGGCGCCGCCCACATGGGGCCCTCTGCCCTTGCACCTCTCAAGCCCCTGCGCCGTGCTGGGCGAGGGGCTGTGAGGCCTCGGACCTGGTCTCAGGATGGTGATCGGGGTGACAGAGGAGGACAAGTTGGCCTTTGGAGCAGCACGAAGGAGAAGTTATCTTTCTTTCCTGGACTTGCTGGACTTCTGTTGTGCCTGGAATCTTCCGGGAATAGTGACTTTTTGATAAACAAACTGATACAGGGAGAAGGGTGCCTGCATTTAAATTGGGTCTCTTTGGTACTGTTTACTATGGAGTCCTCAGAGATGCCGCTGCATGGTGGGGAAGCAGCAAGAAAATATTTCTCTGGCTCCCATGAAAAAATGCACATGCCACAGAGGCAGGCTTGAAATGTGACATGTGAATGGCAGCTGGGAGATTTTTTTTTCAAATTCTGAGGAATAGACACGTTTTTCTCTCATTTTGTCTAGTGAACGTTCATAACTCTCAACATGAGTAAAATAAACAGACACCGACCCTTCAGCTTCCAGAGCAGGAGGGCTTCACGTTCATCGGAGCAGAGATGCTGTGTGCAGTCGGTCCTCCCTGGATGCTGTCCAGGGGTAAAGGGTCAGGATTGGCCGGAACCTGGGGGCCTGGATGGCCGTGAGCCGTGACTCGTGGGTAAGAGGTTCTGGGGGTCATTTTGGAAGCTCGAGTGTTTTTGGTCCTTCAAAAACACACCACGTGTTAAAAAGATGATTTATAAACTTGGAGTTCTTTTGCTCCGATGTTGAAGCTCTGAGGGGCAATTAAGAACGCTCAGTACTCGGAGCCCGATTTGGGCCACGCTGGAACCCCAAGGCACAGCTGAGGTGGGTGTGGGAAGCTTGTCTGTCGCCATAGGATGCGGACGTGGGATGCAGACAGGAGCCCGGCGTTAGGGCTGTAAGATCACTGAGATGTGCTCTGAGGTCACCGGCAGCCTCCAGCAGCTGGCCTGGTAAAGGTACTGATGCAGAGCATCTCAGGAGGGACTGCGAGAGTCTGGGCAGGTCTGGGGGGGCTGGGGCCGGCAGGGGCGGGAGGGGACAGGATGCTGGGGGGATGCCCCCCGGGGAGCCAGCCCTGGTGCTGTCACCTGAGGAGAAGTGGGGAGGGGGGGGCGAAGGGGCAGGAAGAGAAGATGCAGACCCCTCCTCCTCCAAAGGCAGTGCGGACTCAACATTGAACTTTCGGTTCCTCAATCTTCTAATAAGTTAAGATACACGTACTTTGAACCGTACTGGAATAGATTTCTTTTGCTTAGCCGGAAACTGTGAATTGACTCATTTCCTACAGTATGAAACTGTCTTACCAGTTTTCTCTTTGGAAATCAAAAATCCTCTCAGGGCTCGAGGGAATCCTGGCAGCAGGTAGGCTTTCCAAAAGCACGGCAGGGTCAGTTCTTCCCTGGCCCTTGGTGATGGCGTCTGGGGCTTGGCTTGGTTTCTACCCGGGAAACTCATGCACCAAATACTCTGCCTGCTCTGGGTGTAGGTTTTACTGCTGATTTTTAAAAGCTGACATGTGACCTCACAGAGCACGCTGAGTCCTGAGCAGCGAGTACTCTGGGATTTCTAGTTCTGACTGTGACCTTGACCGTAGGATTAAAATCCTGAGAATCCTGAGCAAATGCCATGACCGTAGAACCGTGAGGCAGGATCCGCCTGTGGGCGGGGGAGAGGCGTCGTAGGGGAGCCTGAGCACCGCACGTGTGAAAAGCTGAGCAAATGAAACCTCAGAGTCAATCAGGAGACATGAACGTTCACCCCTCGTTCGGGCATACGCGCACAGAGTTTGTATCATTGACCCTAATTAATATGACTTTTGTACAGTAAGCCAAAGTGCGAATTTGTTTTCATACTTTGTTGGTATGTTGGCGTCTATCATCAGCATTCATGCCAACGCTTTCACCGTTTCTGCTCATATAATGTTTAATTTGTATTGCTTTGCTTGACAGATAACCTCACTGGTAGCAATGTTTGCATAGGATCTGTGGGTTTGGTATAACCATATTTACGTTACCCCACTTGTTTCTCCCAATATTTCCATTTGTGGTATATTTGGCATTTCAAGACCCGTTGTGTAGGCAAGGATCTTTTAAAGGTTAGGCGCCTAGCTTGTCTCACGCAGCTGAAGCACGAACATGCTGGGATTCAAAACTCATCCCTTTTCCTCAGAGAGCCGACTGTCTACACCCGCTACATGGGCTTTTGTAGAAGCTCTTTATCAGACTGAGAACACTCCCCTTTAGTCTTAGTTTGTTGAGTGTTTTCTAGCATGAAAGCGTTTTGGATTTTGTCAAGTGCTTTTTCTGCATCTGTTGAGATGATTGTGTGATTTTTTTTTTTTTTTATTCTGTTGCTATGATGTATAACATTTCCAGATGTCAAACTGACCTTGAAATCCTGGGGTAGATCCCATTGATGGTGGTATATAATTCTTTTTTTTTTTTGTTAAAGAAGACGTTGGGGGTAGGAGTTTATTAATTTATTTATATTTATTTTTGCTGTGTTGGGTCTTCGTTTCTGTGCGAGGGCTTTCTCTGGTTGTGGCAGGCGGGGGCCACTCTTCATCGTGGTGCGCGTGCCTCACTGTCGCGGCCTCTTTGTTGCGGCGCACAGGCTCCAGACGCGCAGGCTCAGTAGTTGTGGCTCACGGGCCTAGTTGCTCCGCGGCATGTGGGATCTTCCCAGACCAGGGCTCGAACCCGTGTCCCCTGCATTAGCAGGCAGATTCTCAACCACTGCGCCACCAGGGAAGCCCAATGGTGGTATATAATTCTTAACAGATGTTCCTGGATTGAGTTCACTAGTATTTCATGGAGGATATTTGCATCCATATTCAAAACAGATATTGGTCTGTAGTTTTCTTGTGATGACTTGTGGTTTTGGTATTAAGGTTGTATTGGCCTCATAAACTAATTTGGGAAATGTTCTATTCTATTTTGGGGAGAGTTTGTGAATAATCGTTATTAATTCTTCTCTGAATATTTAGTAGAACTCAGTGGTAAAGCCATCTGGGCCTCAGCTTTTCTATGTGGTTAGTATTTTGGTTAAAAATTCAATTTCTAAACTTGTAATATTGTCTATTCAGATTTCTTCCTGAATCAACTTTGGTAGTTTGTATTTTCTAGGATTTCATCTAATTTATCTCATTTATTTGTATACAATTGTTCAAGGATTCCTTTATAATCCTTTTTGTTTCTGCAATATTGATGGTAATATCTCCACTTTCACCTCTTATTCTAGTATTTTGAGTCTTCTTTCTTTTTTCTTGGTCAGTATAGCTAAAAGTTTGTCCATTTTGCTGTTCTTTTTAAAGAACCAGATTTTGGTTACAGTGATTTTCTCTGTTGTTTTTCTCTTCTTTGCTTCATTAATTCCAGCTCTAATCTTCCTTATTTTCTTCCTTCTGCTTTCTTTATGTTTTGATCTTTATTTGTATGTATATACTACATATATATGTATATACACATACATATTTAAAATCATTAAAGAAATCTAAATGCTTAATTAGAAGATATTCACATACTATAAAAGAAAGCAGGGAAAGAGGAACAGAGGAAAAAAAAGATTTGAGACACATAGAAAATGAAAAGTAAAATGGCAGACATAAATCTAACTATACCAATAATAAAATTGTATTTGAATGATTGAATAATCCAGTTAAAAGGTGAAGATTTTCAGACTGAGTAGAAAAAACAAGATCCAACTGTATTCTGTCTTCAAGAGACACACTTTAGATTCAGAGATACGAATAGATTGAAAATAAAAGATGGGAAAAAATATACAAACAGCAAACACAAGGATGGAGTAGCTCTACTAATATCATAGAAAATAGAATTTAAAACTGAAAATGGTATTAGAAATAAAGAGGGACATTTTAAAAAGATGAATGTTTAATCTATCAGGAAGATATAACAATTATAAATATATATGCACCTAAAAACAGAACACCAAAATACATGAAACTAAAACTAACAGTATTGAAAGGCGAAATAAACAATTCAACAATAATAGTCAGAGGCGTCAATACACCAGTTTTAACAGTGTATGGAAAAACCAGGCAGAACATCAGGAAGAAAATAGAAGACTTAAATAACACTATAAACCAAATAGGTATGGCAACATTTGGAGAACCTCCATGCAGTAACAGGAGACTTTTTCTTCATTTTCTGGTTTGAGTGTCAGAGGTTCTGACAGTTTCTCTTCACTCCTTCTTCTGTCTCTTACTTGGATTGCATAGACTCTATTGATCTGTCTTCAAGTTTGCTAATTCTTTGTCAGTTGAAACCTACCGTCAAGCCTCTCTAGTAAAATTTTTTTCCGTTATTATACTTTTTCACCCTAATACACTGATTTGCTTCCTTTTGGAGCTACCGTCTCTTTACTGACATTCTGTATTTGAAGTCCCGTTGTCACTGTACCTTTACTTCTTTAAGCAAGCTTTCCTCTAGCTTCTTGGACATGTTTATAATGACTGTTTTGAAGCCTTTCTGCCGGATGTGACGTCCGGTCACCTCGCAGACACCTTCCACGCCTGCTTTTCCCCAGGCCGCGCGTCGCGCTGTCCTGTCTCCAGCAGCTCCGGGTGCAGGTCCTCACCCCACACCCCGACCTGCGGTTTGTTGTTTATTGTTTAGTGACCGGCTGGATCATTTTTGTGAAGTCTGGGCACCACTCTCCCCCGAGTCCTGTTAAGCCTGAGGTTGGTTTCTTTCTGTGACCACACCTGGCTGTTAAACTTCACTCATTTCCAGCTGATTGGTCTGTTATTTTCAGCAAAGCTTTGTGGTGTAAATGGATCGGCAGAATATTCCAGTCAAATCTGGGTTCCTTTGAACAACTAGTTCCTGGGGTCGGTGTCTGAGTTTTGTTCTGACCCCAGGAGAGCTCCTTCCAGCTGTTTTATTCCCAGGTTTTCTCCTGAAAACTAGCCGGCCGCAGTTCAACTGTATTCGTTTAATTTATGAAACTCTTTCTAATTGCCTTTCACCGAAACGTCCACTTTTTTTTTTTTGCGGTACGCGGGCCTCTCACTGTTGTGGCCTCCCCCGTTGCGGAGCACAGGCTCCGGACGCGCAGGCTCAGCGGCCATGGCTGACGGGCCCAGCCGCTCCGCGGCATGTGGGATCTTCCCGGACCAGGGCACGAACCCGCGTCCCCTGCATCGGCAGGCGGACTCTCAACCACTGCGCCACCAGGGAAGCCCCATTCCACTGTTTTTGAAGTGCCTATGACCTTGAACTTCTCCACGTTCTACTGCAAATGAAGTCACTTTCTGTGGAAATTGACCAGGAGCTGTAGGTTTTGTGGCCTGTCTCTCACCCCTTCCCCAGGTAAAATTTCTGAGCCAGGGCTCTGGCGCAGGGTGTGGGGACAAAGACACACTTGTCTGTAAATGAACCTTATGTTCTGATTCAAGCAGTGCTGATTAGGGTGGGAATGACACCTAGTCAGGGATATCTACTTATAAAAAAGACAGAAGGATTGTTTAATCAGAGAAACTCTGGTTGGTAGATTTGGCCCAAGAACATGCAGGGCTGTTTTATAATGTCTCTACTTCCTTCTCCCGCCCTTGTATCCTCTCCTGTATGAAACCATGATTGAACCCACATCTGAAAGACTACTAAAACATAATTTAGCGCGAACCTTGTTTAAAAAAATTTTGTTTTGTCATTTTTAGCCTTTCAGTTGTCTTCTTAAGGACATGGAGGTGTAAGCTGCATGGGTTAGTGGTGCATTTTTCTTAAGAGAAAACGAAGGCGTGTAAGTGACGTTGTAACGCTTGTGTTGGTCAGTTCAGGCTGCCTTAGCAAAATACCAGACGGGGGTGGAGGGCGGGGGGGCGGGATGGCGCTTGAACAACAGCAATTTATTTTCTCACAGTTCTGGAGGCTGGAGGCCCAAGATCAAAGTTCCAGAGGCTTGTGTCTGGTGGGCACTCTCCTCCGGCTCGCGGATGGCTGTCTTCTCACTGTGTCCTCATATGGAACAGAGTTCTGGGGCCTCTTCTTATAGGGACCCCAGTCCTGTTGGATCAGGCCCACCCTTCTGACCTCACTTAAGCTTCTTTCCTTAGAGGTCCCATCTCCAAATATACCCACACTGGGGACTAGGGCTTTAACATGTAGGTTTTGGGGAATACACACATCAGTCTATAGCATATATGGAAATTATCTCTGGAAAAAAAGGCTTGCACGATATAGGGGAAAACTACTGAATTAGAGACAGTGATGTCGCTGTTATGAATAATTTGCCATGGGTGGGTTTGTGGCAGGTTGCTTCTCATGGTTAAAAACAAAGGAGAACCAACTTCTTCAAAAGCTCTGTTGTAAATCAGACGTATGCGTGTGGTCCTGAATACCATCGACGCTGAGGAATGGTGGTGTTTGACCTGCTCCTTCATCACTGGGTCAAAAGCCTTCAGTACCGTGATAAGCGGTCTCCGAAAGAATCACTGCTAAGGACCCCACAAAACAGTAACTCCAGCACTGCTCTAAGAGCGAGGGTATTTTCTACAGGAGCTGCCTTTCATGTTTTTATTAAATTAGAAATAGGGATTTCAGCGTTTTGAACTTAATTGCAGTAAACCTACCTAAGATACAGAGACGGGTTAGGCTGTGCCCACGGCTGTGAGCTGTGTTTCCCGCGGTGACTGCGGGTCGGTGCTGAGCAGGGCTGAGCGGGCGCCGCCTTCTCCCGGTCCTGGGGCATCGGATCCCAGGGGCCTCCTCCAGCATCTCCTGTCCTCCTCCTGCAGGTGCAGTGCACTTGAGGTGCAGGCCCTGGATGGGGCGAGCTCGGGAATCCTTTGGTTTTACACCGCCCAGGAGAGCGCCGACTGGCTGAGGGCTGTGTCTGCCAACATCAGCGACCTGACGCTGCAAAATGTGAGCACGGAGACTTTCCACTGTCCCTGTTTTTGCTTTTTAATCCACGAAAATAATTATGATTTTTTGTTATTTATGATGAATCCTAAAACAGTTGGTAATAACATTAAACAGAAGAACATGTACTTTTTTTCAACGTAACTAACGTTTGACTAAAAAAGTTAAAGATTAAGTCTTCTAAAAGTTTCCTGGTATGAGAGTGTAGACTGAATCAAACCTGTGGACTCTTCACCTCTGGTTCTCTCTCTCCCTCTCTCCCTTTCCACGCACCTACACAGAAGTATTTGTGTGCATGTAATTTTATATATACTCTATCCAAATGCATTGATGTAATGTGACATTTTTATTTGGGGAACCCAATTGGGTTAAAGATGTAATTCTCCAAAACATTAAGGAAACTTATAAAGAGGCACCTCCACCGCAAATATCCCTTCTCAATGGCTCACCGCAGGCACCCAGGAAAGAAAAAGCGCTCTGTCTCTTTGAGTGATCTGTTTGATGATCAAGGTCAATATGAAACTTCAAAATGAAACAATAAAACCAGATGGGGTGAGAGTAAAACATGAATATTAAAGTAGTCAGTTCCCTAAAGCAACCGCTGTATCCCGGCAGTAAGTTGATGGCCACAGCCGCGGGAGGCTCAGGCAAGGACCAGCCCTTGGCCCGAGGAGGCCGCGGACCCGTTTCCTTGTTCTCAGCCCCTGCGGGTGACTTGCCCCGTTGTCCATATTTGCACCCCAGGGTCTGCTCTGGCCCAGGGAAGCTGGTGGCAGGAGGAGCCCGGGGGTCTGGATGCACACGGCATAGCCGGCCGGGCTCAGGCCCCGCAGCAGCCCTGTCTTCCTCTCACACCTGCCTCGTTCCTGGAAACTACTAAGCAGAGGTCGCCTGAGCACTTTGAAATATCAGGGAAGCAGCAATGTGAGATTTCTATTCCAAAGACCTCAGAGGCTCTCAGCTACATAGGAGGTACTAGACCCTCTCTAAGACCTCAGTTTTCCGACGTGACATTTTGAATTCCAAAGGTATCTGGATGGATAAAAGGAAAAGAAAAAACCAGGTGGTGGTAGCTTGATACTGGCCGAAATGCATGGTTCTAGTTGAATCTCACACATTGTAGCTACTGGGCGGAGTAGAGGGAAAGAAGCGCAGACGCTTTGGGGCCGGAAGTGTGGATTCAAAGCCACTTCCCAACTGAGTAGTCTTGACCTTGTTCTTACTCTGGACCTTCATTTCCTCACTGGTTAAATTTTGCAGGATTGCTGGGAGAGTCAAGGAAGGAGGAGCAAATGTGAACTGTGAAAACTATAATCACCTAAACCATGTCGCACAGAAATCATTTGCCCCAATTCTTTCCGACGTGGAGATTTAAGCGTCCGCTGCCCCAGAGCTTCACTTAGTAAAGAGCTGATGCTTGAGACAGTAGCGTCGGTAGCTACTCTTGGGTTTTCTGTTATGAGAGTCATTGCCAGACATCCGTACGTGCTCTGGTTTGGTTTTCAGATAAGAAATACCTCATAAAGGAAACGTTTCATGCAGGGACACTTCATGCAGCTAATTAAATTCAGTTGCCAGTTAGGTTGAAAAATTATGACATCAATACACTTGTCATACTGACTCCTTGCTTCCCTCTCTCTACAGATGAAAATGGCAAATAAATGCTGTTCTCCTTGTGACCAGGTAGGATTTGTGGGGTTTGTGTTGGTTATACAATGTCCCCGAAGGGAGCCTCTTTCTGTTTTTGAAACGTGGTTTGGAAATTTTGACAGGAAAGCATTAGCACACATCGGACCGAAGTCACGATCCTTACCCTCAGCGTTAACTCCAGAAAGCTACTCGTTTGTCCTGGAAATAGTGTAGGAGGGATCGTCTGACCTGAGTGCGCCGTGTTATCAGTGCTCTATCGGCAGTTATATTTTCTAAGGAATCGTGATTAAATGATAACCTGGATATGATTGTTTAAGCTTAGAGGGGTTGGACGGCTGAGACACACCTGTGTAATCTGGAGTCTTCAGCATCCTGTGATTTTCTTAGATCACATCCTCGTTCAGGAAGTTTCACTCTGGGAGGCTTTGGGCAGCTGCTGTTGCAGGTGGGAAGGAAGCCCCCCACCCCTGCGCCCCGTGCTGGCCTTTACTCACCTTGAGGCCACGTGTTCCGGTGGTGGTAGCCCTGCGTCTTCGGGAGCCCCTGGCTCATTCCCTCCGAGAGCAAAGGCCAGCCTGTAATACGCCCGGTTTTCTAATTCAAGGACTGCTCATTTACTAGGTCTGTAAGTACTTAGCTGTGTATCAGGTAACTACACTTTGAAGTCACTACATTATTTTTCTATTTCCTTTTTGAGAAAGTCATAGTTCAAGCTGTAAGTGTGAACTTTTAAAAATGTATAGCTTCTTAGCTTTCTGGTTGTGTCTTTCATGGGTCAGGGGCAATATACGTGGTAGGCTCAAGTTAAGCAAACTAAAGGAATGTGTTCAGTTTGCTTTAAATAGCACTTAGAGACAGATGCTCTTTGCGTAGTGCTGAGTGATAAAATTGGCGCATTCAAGAGAGTAAGTACCTGCCAATCAAATGTTTCCTGAAAAAGATAGGAAATTAGGATCATGTTTTAAGTTAAACCCCTCTAGTCAACATTTTTAAATTAGATAAGAAACACCAAGAAAGGTTCTTCTAACTTTTATTTGTTGTAATGTTTTTCTAAATTTATGAACAGCTGTTTTTGTTTACATAGCTAAATGAGGGTGTTTAGCTATTTAATGAGTAATGGTCCCATAAATGTCTTCAAATTAATGTAGGACTCGTTTCATAGTCTTACACATAAAATACAGCTTTTCTGCTGTGCTTAGTGTTTCTAAGACAGAAGTTTCTCTTGGACTTTTCCCCTGAGGACACACCTCCCCGTAGTTCACACTTAAAGCCTGTCTTCTCTGGATTTATTTACCAAAGCTGGTGGGACAATAGACCAAATTGGTGTTTTTGTCTCCAAGAATAATTTGCCATTTGAAATTGGATTTCTGTTGGCACAAGCAAAACTAGCAAAGTGTCCCGGGGGATCCTTTTTGTCATGAATCAGAGACTCTTCCAAGACTGATGCCAAAAATCGGCCTCTGTACACGGGCACCGAATTGAATCTCAGAGACAGAGTTTGGGTAAAGTAGGAAAGAAGAGCTTTATTGCTTTGCCTGGCAAAGCGGGCCACAGCGGGCTAATGCCCTCAAAACTGTGTGTCCTGGCCTGGAGGGGGTAGTGAGGAGTCTTATAGTCAAGCGGCAGGGCTGCTGGTAAGGATCGGGGTGCCTGCAGGGCTTGCATTCCTTCAAGCCAGAGATCCTCTGTCGTCAGGTGGTCTGTGATGGGCTCCTGTGGTTCTCAAGGTTCCGGAACTGTGACCTTCTCTCTGGAATGAACAATACTAACATCTTCCATTTGTTGGGGGTTTTAGTTCTGCAGAAGAGCTCAAAGACATTGTTCTGTGTATCCCTTGAGGGAGAACCAGGGCCCTGCCCCAAGGCTGCGCTATTGTTTCCTGGCTGCCCCTCCCTTGTCTCTTGCATCCCCTCCCTTCCCTGATTAGCAACTGTTTGAACCTGCCCTTTGGGACTCAGGGAGGGTCCTGGAGGCTGAATGCAGCCTATTTCCCACAAACAGGAAACAGGGAGCACAGAAAGGCTTCCATACCCAGGAGCCCCACGGCCCTGCTCCGTTTCAGCACCGTGGGAGAGAGTGCCCTGCAGGTGGAGCCCTTCCTTCAGCTTCTCCATGTCCTGTCCCAGAGGGGAGTTGTCCTGTCCCCGACTTCCCAAACAGATCATGCATGGTCAGTGGCTTGGGAACAGTCATGTGCAGGCACACGTGAAGGCCTATTACACAGAGACTTGAGCAGCTTTCACAGGACTTGAACTTGACGCATTTGGAGCCCACTCTGCGTTTTTGCGGCTGTACATGACTGCCTGGCCGGCTGGAAAGAGCACTAGTCTGGAAACCAAAGCATGTTTTGTTTTGTTTTGAAATTTAACTCCTCTTTATCACTGAATCACAAGAGAGAATCAAGAAGCAACGTTCAGGAAAAGTTAAAACTATCTGAGGAGCAAAACTCCCAACACAAAGGACATGAAATGAATTATGGTTCAAAGGCCTCTGAGGCAGTGGAGTGATTTCGCTTTGGTTTTATCTTAGTGAAATTGTGTCATATATGAGGCCACGTTTGTGTGATGTCAGTCTCGGTGGCCTTAGGTGAGTCAAACCTGGATTCTAATCCCACCTAATCCCTTCTCCGGTGGTGCAGTTGGAACACATTAACACCTGAGCCCTAGTTTCTTAATCTATAAGAGAAGAAAGTTGCAAAGGGTAATCTAAAGTCTTTTTTTAACTTTAAAATTTCTATATAATTTTGAATTTACTTAAGGGGTTGAATTTGTTTATCTGGAAAGAAACATCAGAGCCAGGCCTCACTATGTGAGGTTGTAAAAGAACTAACCCCTGCCCCAATTTGCCGAGTTTTCAGTAGAGGATGCTTTCACATTTTCTCCAAAAACTAAACATTTTGTATGCACTATAGGAGTTTAGATTTATGGTGTTGGGCCCTATTTAAAAACAGGAAGGATTTTTTTCTCATTTTGAACAATTAATTATTGATTTTGGTATGTAGCAAAAAATAATATTGAATAAATAAGAAAAAAGTAAAGATATTGACAACCACTGAAATTGACAAAAACCAAAGAAAACAGAATTAGAAGGATAATACAAAAGGCATAAGTATAGATTTTTAGACTCATATCTGGTAAGTAAAATGACTGTATAATTTGTCATCCAAACTGGGACACTTCTTTCTGGGATGGAGACTGACCTAAAAGTAACACTAAGACAACAGGAGTAACTTTAGAATCATCCCAGGAAAACCAGGACATGTGTTCACCCTGCGAAAACAGCAAGAATCTATTTTCCAAAATAAATATTTTCCCGAAAACCTGAATTAAAGGAGATATGGGTACCTTAATCACCAAATCCAAAAGAGGCTGAAATAATTCAAGTTATTCTAGCTTTTTCTGTGAAAAGGAACAGAGTAGTTGTACAGTTATTATCTGATGGACAGGTAGGTGTTCATAAAATTATAATATACATTTCTTGGATTATGTAATAAGCCATAGAAAATTCATAATGTAAAATTTAAAATTAGCTTCCCTTAAAATTATTTATGAACTGCATATACCTAAAAAAGATTCATAAAGCAGCCAATGTTTCCAGTAATAGCTAAGCGATAACTTATTTCTTTGCTAATTAATATAGGCAGAATTAAATTACATATGGAATTTCATTAACTTCACATCCAATTTATAGACGTTTCAGGTTATTAACAATCTGTATGTTTCCATCTTGGCCAGCAAAGGAGTTCCTAGTTTGCTTCTCAATATGTAACTCCTGTTGGATGCTGTGCCCAGGACTGTATTAACCAGATGGAAGGAGAAGCAGCAAAATAAATAAGACACTGCCCCAGGCCTGGAGGAGGAGGAAGATGGCAGGACCGAGGAGGGGTGGGCTCCACAACCAGTGTCTGTGTCTCCAGAGAAACAGGGCAGCGCTCAGGCTGAGTGAGAATCAGATGGAAAATCTATCCCTTGACAAATTGTCCTCACGAAAGAACGCTTGCTGCTGCTGTGCTAGAAAACGAATCACAGCTTCTCCATTTCAGCCCAGAAGTTACACTTTCAGCTTTCTACTCACCCTTGACCAGTCTATAATGTGAATCTAATCTACCCATCCATCCATCATATCTATCTACCTCTCTACCTATCTATCATCTAGCTAGCTAGCTATCTACCTATCTATCATCTAGCTAGCTAGCTATCTACCTATCATCTATCTATCTATATCTATCTGTCATCTATCTATCATCTAACTATCTATCATCTGTCTATCATCTAGCTAGCTAGCTATCTACCTATCATCTATCTATCTATCTATATCTATCTATCATCTATCTATCTATCATCTAACTATCTATCATCTATCTATATTCCCCTGTCTGTGCATATTACAGCCCTGTCTTAAATTAAGCTCCTATGATTCAGGTTCCAGTATATCATTCATCCCTTGTGGAATCCACATTGCAGTCTATGACTAAGTATTTCATGAAGAGAGAGAGGACCATGGGAGACTTGTCAGCATTTGAATATACGATTAAAAAATAGAGGAAAAACCAGCAGTTTGTCCTCCCTACAGCCCCCTTTGAGACCCAAAGCTGAAGCTTGGTCTCTTGGGAGTTCTTGGCAGAGAAAATAATGTGTTTACAGGTTTTAGGGACCCTCACGCCATATTGCTAGAGACCCGCCGAGGGCTGTTTTCTTTCCATTACTTAGTTTTTCATCCGGATGGCAATGATTTTTTATTCCTACCAGCCCTTACTGGCTTAGTAGTTTGAAAAGTACCTTGGTAAGATTCCTGGTAATAAATATAGTATCAAAGCAGATTGTTGAGCTTGCTGCTGACTTAAAAATGTGCAATAATTTGGAATTTAAACAACTTCCTATGTTTTCTAGAAATGCTGGTTCCATACTTTGAAGGTAACCAGTAAAACAAAAGGCTGCCAGTCCGCCGACCTGACGGATACAATAAGCAGGTCCTCCCTGCTGTGATTATTTAACTTCCCATAAAGTCACGGTAGTGATAGATGAAGAGCCACGCATGGTTTCTTTCAAGAAGTTTTAGGGGACGAGCCCTCCCTGCCAATCCTGCGGATGTGGAATAGATACAGGTAAAGACACAGGTCTCGTCCTCAGAGAGCGTGTGGTCTAACGCAGACCCAGAGGGAAGCAGTGTGAGAGCCCCAGAAAAGACAGCCCTGATCCTGCTTAGAGATGCCGAGAGGATCTGACATCATGTGATGCTGAGTATCGCCATGCAAACGGCGGCATCTGCCCTCAAAACAGGCTTGTGCAGTGGCATCCATCCCCTTCTGAAGATAAGGACATGGAACACAGAGCCCTTGATGGGCTTGATGTAGCCTGACGTCCAGAGCTCCTGCCCCTGGAGCTGCTTTCACTGAGTGTCACCTGTGGTCCCCACCCCACTACTGAGAAGGCAGCCCTCTCAGAAATAGGATAACGGGGTGAATATTGTCCGGAACCACAGGATGTCTCATGAGCGCTGATAAATGTATAAAAATATACCCATGCTGCTAAGCATGCCGTTTGAGACCTACAATGATGACTGGTTTGTAAAACGCTACCAAACACCCACTGCCTCTGGGTGATGCTCAGCAAGGTGGTCTTGTGCCAACTTAAAGTAACCAGGACGGCCTCTGAATGCCACACGCCCAGTCTGCGTGGAACGGAGGCTCGTCTCTGAACAAATCCCTGTTCTTCACTGTGTAAAACTCAATCCAGTTGCAATTCATTGTTTTTAGTAACCGTGCTTAAAATGAATCCTGTCTTATGTAAACTATACAAATCACTGTGCTTGTGCAGTGGTGAGTGTGGAATTCACAACCACCCATTGAATTTGTGTTAATTTTAGAACGTCAGGGAGCTGCTGAACTAGCTAGAGAAAATGAAGTGTTTCTTCCCTAAAATACGCAGAGAACTCTTAAGACTCAGCAGTAAGAAAACAAATAACCCGATTAAAATGAAGCTTGTTTTAATCATGGAAATTGAGCACGTCTTATGATTTACAGCAGTATTAATGCTGCTGTTATAATGAACAAGTGTATCTGTGTGATCCTACCAGACAAAAAGCAGAAAAGTCAACCAGCCATTTTTAAGTAATGTGTGTAATCAGTTTCAAATCCACATGACATTCAAGGACTCAGTCCTATTTGGGTGGTTTCCGCAGAGCTCTAATTCCATCCGAGCAGTGCGTTACTTGCCTCCTGCCCGCTAGTACTTTGGGAGGGAGTTTTCTGTGGTACAGCGTTAAATTCTCGAAATTACCACGTGAGGGAATCCTAGTCCCGTTGTATGATGAGAAAATGGACCCGGAAACATTAAATGAGTCCAGGGACACATGAAATAAGGTTGTCTTGTATAGTGATAATAAAACTCTCTTTCAGAACGTTAAAACTGTATCACATTGATGTGACCCTAAGCCTTCACAAGACAATAGCTAAACCGAGAGGGAAAAGACGAGTCCCTGAGCCAGTGGTTACTTTACGAAGCTCTGTGTTTCTAGGACACTGATGCACTAGACAACTTCTGTTCAACACCTTGAGTGGTTAGCTGTGGCTACCGCTCTCCGTAGAATGATACTCTTTAATTTTCTCTTTTCCATCACCAGGAACACTGTGAAAATAGGGCTTTTGTAAAAAAAAAAAAAAAAAAAAAAATTTCACCTGGCATCTTGACCTGGGAAGTCTTCCACCAGGCGTGATTGAAAGCTATCAGTGGTTTAGCAAGTAAAAATGGAAAGGAAATGACCTACCTTGAGCCCCCGCGGCTCAAGTCACGTCACGCGGCTGCTGTGAGGGCGCTTCCCGGGGGCTGCGGTCCCCAGACCTGGAGGGCAGCCACCTTCAGACAGCCCAGAGGACTGTTCACGCCCTAAAGCCCTCGGCCTGTCTATGATAGTTTACTACTAATTTTGTTTAAATGTGCAAAGTACGTGTCACATTACAATTTTAGCTGAGACGACGCGGGGATTTTACCTTCGTACTAGTTTAAATTCATATGCACTCAATTTTTAAATTGTATTACTCTTCCCGTTAACTTTTTAACCACATTCTGATTTGTTATAGTTTGCATTTTGTGTCACTAGATAGTCAGTGCCAGTTGTGGGAATCTCATATTGTTGTATTATTTTCACTGTTGTTAGGAAGTTGAACTATAAAGAAACAATCATTTCTCCCACGCGTATTAACGATATGTTTACTACAGAAATGGAAAATATAATAGCTGCTTTTGCAACCTCATAGACAGATTACAAATACTAACCCCTGATAGGATGTAATTAAATCCTGTGGTTGGAAAAATCTACCTATGGGAGGCACGGCTGTGAGGCAGCTGAGACGTCCAGCACTGGCCCAAACTAAGAGAACTCAGAAGCTCATATTTCGAGCCGGCCCAGTGCAGAAGTCTGGACATTTGACCCAGATGTTACACGTTTTTGTGGCGTCCGCTTGATCGGAGGTTGGACGTGGCCGAGGGCTCCCCCGTCCCTGTCTGCGGCCCGTGGTGTGTTGCTTGTTCTCTACGCCCCGGTGGCCCTGTGCTTCTCCTAAGGCCTGGTTGTTAATTCTGAAGGTTTTGCTCCACAGGTCATCCACGTGGGGTGGGTCCGCGAGAGACTGGGAGGGGCCGGCCCCTCTCAAACCTTCAGATCCAAGTTCCTGGCCCTGAAGGGCTCGTCCTTCTACGTCTTCACCTCTCCTCCGGTAAGCAGGCCTCCGGGGGTCTGGGAGGGATGCCGACGAGGCCATTCTTGTAAGAGAAGCAACGATCTGATCTAGCGCTTGGAAGAGGCCAGAGAGGGTGCACGACCAGCCGGCCGGCCTCGTCCGCCCCTGCGTACGTGGATGGGAAGGGCTCCTGTGTGGGCCCGCTGGCTTTTCTTACTCTAAATCCGTAAATCAACCAGTCCATGGTTTTCCTTCCATCGAACAGCCATTCAGACATTAAGAGTGTTTTCCTGCTTAAAATATCAGCTGACTGGGACGTGGGGATGTAAAGGCTTAGATGTCTTAGAGCATCAAGTATATAGCTGAAGAATCCAAAAAACAAACAAAATAGAAGAAAACCCTTCTGTTAAGACATTTCTAATTTAATGGTCAAATAATGAAACTTAAAAAGCTATTTTTCCCTCATATCTTCCAAGTTTTATAAAAATAAACAAACAGCCTGATTTAGTGGGGCCCATAACAGGAATTTAACGGTGAACGCGCTACAGTTTACAGTTCATTTTCTAATTCCTACCGGCGCCATTTTCCCCAAACTGACCAAATATAATGTGTGTGCCCTGCCTCCAAGTTTGTCAATTAAAGCAATTTCACTTTCTGTGAGTCCAAACATCAGAGCTGCAAACAAGCAGCAAAACCTGGTAGCTTCAGGCATCTAAGAAGCTAGATGCCGCTTACCTACAGTGTTGTTACTTTTCCGCCATTAAAAATAAATAAAAGGAGCTCCTTTTATTTAACGGCAGGCTGAATGCTCTGCCGTTGTCTGCACACGGCACGTTTTCTTTACCCACCCCTCCGTCAGTGGGCACTGACTGCGCCGTGTCCTGTCTGCTGTGAATGGCACTGTGACAGACATGCGGGTGCAGGGGATCTGGAGGCTCAGATTTCATTTCCTTTGGATAAACACCCAGAAGAGGGACTGCCGGGCCGTATGGCAGTTCTGTGTTTAATCTCTCTGAGGACCCTCCACACCATCTCCACAGTGGCTGCACCATTTTCCCTTCTCACCAGCAGCGCACGAGGGTTGCCTTTGCTCACACACCCTCCCAGCACTTGTCCTCTCTGACTTCGGAGGGATGGATGCGTTTATGGCAAACACGGGGGTGATGCTTTCTTGGGTGTTTTCTCATCTTCAGATTCATCAAGTTGTATACATTAAATGTGTATAGCTTTCTGCACGTCAGTCACACCTCAGTAAAGTGGTTTAAGAAAAGATTGACAGAGAACTTGCGCACAGGGCAGGAGAATTCCTACGTACCCCCGGTCCAGGTTTCTGAGGGCTGACCCCGTACAGAACTGTGGTCTGTTTGCTGAAACTGAAGGATTATCGGTGACACGGCACCGGGAAGTAAAGCACGGTCGCCACCAGACCTCACCAGTCTTCCCACCCAGGACCCAGGCCAGTATTCCACCAGGGACTCGAGCTTTCCATAAACCAAGGCTGTGAATTTACTGATGCTGGAGGGTTAGCTACAGATTTGCATAAGAACTGAGTTCTTCTCAAATGCAATAATGTTATTTAGCATTTGTTGCTAAATGTAACTTTCTGTGGTTTTGTCCAACCAAGTGAACATAAGAATAACCACAGATAACGCGCCCCCCCCCCATGGCCTCAATTCTGTCTACAGCAGTGACATGGAAGGCGGCTGGGGCGTGAGTGGTGGATCAGGGAGGGGCATCGAGAATCAGTACCCTGAGGCTCCAAGTGGAGGGGCCCCCCGCTGGCCTGTGACAGTTGGGAGAGGAGGAAAGGGTCACCCTACCTGCCCCCGATGTACCTGGAAGGAGGGCTCCCCCCTGCAGAAGTGGGGGAGAAGTGACTGATGTCCCAGGTCACACGCCTCAGAGTTCTCCTAATTTTTCTTTTCTTGTTAATTAAGATTCTCAAGGTATAAGTTTTCTCTTCATAGTACAACATTCTAAATTATGAGAAATGCTTTCCATATTTAATCAGATTTCTGTACCTGTTGTAGTGAAAGAGGATTTCATCCACTTCCCTCGGCAGTTTCAATTTCATGGACAGAAATCCTAATCTGGGGGCTCAGGGGATCTCCACAGCCGCCACATGACAATGCCACCTTTATTAACGCCAGGCTCGGCTTGTTGAAAACCCCGGGCCAGTCTCCTCGCATCGAGGTCCGCGTCACCAGCAGCACGTCGTGCGAATCGACTGCCGACCTCAGCTGCTCGGCCTTGCCTGGAGCAGGCCTTCTTCTGCCGTAAATATCGTTCTTAGACGTTTGAAATCTGCTCCGCTCCCTGCTCCGGCCTGGCCGAGGGCTGAGTCCTCCCCATGCGCCCCCCTCGGGGCCGGGGTCCCTCCGCAGCCGCCTTCCCCGGCACCAGGGAGCGGCTTTCACAGTCTGCTCCTCCCTTTCCTTCGGCTTGGCGCCCGCGTCTTCTGCGTTCCAGGTATTTTAGTCACACGCGGGGCGCACCGCGTCTTGTCACAGACGCCTGCCCCTCCTGATTCTGGATGCAGCTGGTGGAGGTGCTCCGGTGACCCTCAGAGGTGGAAAGGGCAGCGCGAGGAGCCCTGGTTTCCTCCGTGGACCGAGGAGAACTGGCCCACTTCTTACCAGTGAATTAAGTTTGGGTGAAGCCGGTGCTGGGCTGGCAGCCGCCCCTTGGGTTGCCGGTTAGCGCCTGTGCCCTGGGAGCTTTCGCGTACTTTGCCCGTAACCCTAGCAAAGCCACTCCACTTCCCTGCAGCTGGACGCGAGCCTCCCCTGGGAGCTGAGAATTACATGTGGCCATCAGCCCCGTATCACGGACGTTCTGGAAATCCGGAGATTGCCGGTTCTGGGTTATGTGCGATCCGGCAGCATGTCGTCTCTTCTGCGGGGCCCGTTCAGGAGGTGTTTGCAGAAAGCAGGTGCTTTGCAGGAAGTGCTTGTCTGTCTGTCTGTCTGTCTGTCTGTCTATCACTCTGTCTGTCTCTCTGCCCAGGGTCTCCTCCCTTACCTGATATCTAATTCCTCTGGGACAGAGTTGCAGCTCCGATATGGAGAAGGGGCCGCGTTACCGTGTAGTAAAGAAACACCTGTGAAAGAAGCCAGTCACAAAAGACCACATATTGTATGATTTCATTTATACGAAGTATCTAGAACAGGCAAATCTGTAGAAACAGGAAGTAGGTTAGTGGCGGCCTATGGCTGAGAGGGAGGAGGAGGACAGAGGGTGACAGCTAAAGGGTACGAGATTTCTTTGGGGGATGATGAAGATATTCTAAAATTGTGATAGTTGCACAACTGTGAACATACTCAAAAACATTGAACTGCACAATTAAAAAAGAAAGAAAGAAAGAAATACCTGCCCTCTCGTCTGCTCCTATAACCGGCATCTCCTCCGGCCGGTAACGGCGTTTCCCGGCAGGTGCACCTGTCAGCGACTCGCATCGCTGACAGTTTGTGCAGAGACACTTCCCATCCCCCCGTCGCTCCTCAGGGTCAGCAGCAGCGGCATCTTTCGATAATTACGGTTGCGTCGACATCAAAAAAAGAGTGAGGCCTTTTTTATGTGTTTGGCCCCTGCTGTTACTTGTAAAGGAGAAGCCAGACCCCAGGGGAGTCTGGAAGTGACGTCCAGGATGCAGACCTGTGAGGGTGAGTGAGCCCCGCGTTCATTTTCGGATCACGCTGGAGTTAGGGTAGCCAGATGCTAACGTAAATTCTTCACATCCGTTCAAAATCGCCTGCTAGCAGATCAGAGTCTCAGATCACTGAAATATGAAAATTCCTTCCCCTGAAGAAAGCCTGTAGTTTCACAATGTGATTTTTAGGCGTAAATATAAAATCGTACGTCCCATCAGTATAGCACGCCGCAGCCTCTGAAGCCCCAGAACGTGGCAGAATTTAAGAAGCGCGCTGAGACGGGCACACAGGTGCAGACCACTCGGTGCCTGTGGCTGTGGTTCCAGCCGGGTGGGGATGCCGCTGCCGCCCCAGACGGAGCCCCACGGGGCCCACAGTAGTGAGTGCTGGGGGTTCCTGAGCCGGAGACATCTAGGGATGCCCCAAGGAGATTTTCAAGTAAGGTCGGGTACCCTTGTTTCTAGCGCAGGGACGACACCCGTCTGGCAGGATGGAGCTCGGAGGCATCAGTACGTAGATGGTCCTTAATGCTGCGAGACCGGACGAGCCTCCCCGTCACCGCGCTGGATTCTGCATGGTCACAAGTTGCAGAAGCCATCCGCCTCTCCTGAACCTGCATAATTTCTGTTTTCCAGGGTAATCAATACTAGTAATGCCCAGGAAGAAGTGAAAGGATGAAGGCAGTAGTATTTATAAATATTCACTCCAAAAATTAGATTGAGTTGACCTGATTTATTTGTGTGCTTCCTGATGTCTTCATATAATTTTGAAATTTCCTTACTAAATATCACCTATAAACAAGTACAAAGTAAATGGCTACTTGAGAGGTGTTGTGAGACTGAAAGGTGACTTATGGAGAATTTCTCTCTATCAGTAAACGCTACAAACCAATTTGTTTATTCTCCGCTGTCCTGGGAGCTTCTTAATGTGGCTCCCGTGGAATCCAGCATCACGCCGAACATGAGGAAGATGCTCCTTGGTTACTGGTTGGATAGTCTGTAAGGTGAATATTAAGTATTTAAATAAATATCTAATATATCTATTAATACAAATATTTAATAATAAGCATTAAAGCTCTGTGGCTGAGCTATGTGATTCGGAAATATCATCAGATCCTCTAAAGAGAATACAGTTGACCCTTGAGCAATGCAGGATTTAGGGGCTCTGACCCTCCGCACAGTGGAAAATTCAGTATAACTTATAATCCACCCTCCTTATATGCAGTTCCTCTGTATCCACGGTTCTGCATCCGCCGATTCAACCAACCTCAGATCGCATGGTGTTTACTACATGCATTTACCGTTGAAAAAAATCCACGTAAGAGTAGACCCACGCAATTCAAACCCGTGCTGTTCAAAGGTCAACTGTATAGAGGAAAAATCAACCCTTGAGATTTTGGGGGGCAGGTGTGGACAGGAAGCCAACAAATCCCAAACCGGTTTGTGATGGAAACCCTCAAATAACAACGAGCAAATTCCACGAGAAGCAAAGGCAGACTACATTAGAATCTTTCCAGCCTTTGCAGCTTAAAGGAGGAGGTGGGCTGCATGAGGCCCCGATCCAGGTGCCCAGAGGCGGAGCCTCCATCCCGCGCACTTGCTGTCCCTGGTTCTGCACGGCGAGTTCTCAGGTGTGGAAGTTTCCCTGCCGGAGACAGTGTGATGTTGACGCTCCGGCTCCCAGACTTTTGGAAAGATTTCCCAGAGTTCATTCGTATCATTTAAGGTAAAAATGGTAGCGGTTCCATTTCTGTTTTCATTAAATAAAGAAAACAAGTATGTAAATATTTTCCTATTAAAGTCAAGTATTTTGAGAACGTTTGAGTACACAGTGTTAGTACCTACAAGAGTTAGGTAGAGATCAGAAAGGTATGAACCACAAAAATTTCCAGAGTCAGAGCCTGAAGGCAGGATTCTCATGGCTCCTCTTGGGGTATGTGTGTGATGCCATAGTGTATAGTTTAGCACATACCCATTTCCAAAGGTAACCACATGACAATAATTCACCTGGTAATTTGCTTTGAGATGAAAAGGCTGTGTATTAAACACAACATATAAAGACATGAAACAGCCTGGGTAACTTTTTTTCAAAGATTTTATTTTTAGAGCAGTTGTAGGATTACAGTAAAAGAGAGGGGAAGGCACGGAGATTCCCCTCTACACGCAGGCCCTACACATCCGTAGCCCTCCCCATCATTAACATCCCCCCAGATGGTACGTGTTTTACCCAGGTTGAACCTACCTGGACGCCTCTTATCACCCAAGTCCACAGTTTCCATTACAACTCACTCTTGATGTTGCACATTCTGTGGGTTTGGACAAATGTGCAATGACGTGTGTCCACCATTGTGGTTTAGAGAGCAGTTTCACTGCCCTAAACATCCTCTTTGATCCACCTATGTGTACCTCCCTACTTACCAACACTGACAACCACTCATCTTTTTACTGTCTGCAGAGTTTTGCCTTTTCCAGAATGTCAGATGGAGTCATACAGCAGGTAGCCTTTTCAGATTGACTTCCTTCACTTAATAATACGCATTTAAGTTTCCACCGTGTCTTTTCATGACTTGAGAGCTCATTTCTTTTTAGCTCTGAAAAAATATCCCACGTCTGATGAACCATAGTTTATTTATCCATTCACCTACTGAAGGACATCTTGGTTGCTTCCAGGTTTGGGCAACTATGAATAAAGCTGCTATAAACATCCATGTTCAGGATTTTGTTTGGACATAAATTTTCATCACCTTTGGGTAAATACCAGGGAGTGTGATTGCTGGATCATAGGGGAAGAATATGTTTAGTTTTGTGAGACACTGTCTTCCGAAGTGGCTGCACCATCCTGCATCCCCACCAGCCACGACCGAGAGTTCCTGTTGCTCCACGTCCCCACCAGCATTTGGTGCTGTCGGTGTTGGGTTTTAGTCATTTTAATAGGTGTGTGGTGGTCTCTTAGTGTTGTTTTAATTTTCATTTCCCTGACAACATTTGACATGGACCACATTTTCACGTGATTATTGACCATCTGTCTGTCTCCTTTGGCGAGGGATCTGTGAAGGTCTTTGGTCCATTTTTACTCAGGTTGTTTTCTTAGTGCTGAGTTTTAAGAGTACTTTGTGTGTTTTGGTTAACAGTCCTTTATCAGATGTGTCTTTTTTTTTTTTTTTTTTTTTT
>NC_041225.1:26225852-26250253 GCF_002837175.3 Physeter macrocephalus
GGCTCCGGACGCGCAGGCCCAGCGGCCGTGGCTCACGGGCCCAGCCGCTCCGCGGCACGTGGGATCCTCCCGGACCGGGGCGCGAACCCGGTTCCCCTGCATCGGCAGGCGGACGCGCAACTGCTGCGCCACCAGGGAAGCCCCCGGATGTGTCTTTTGAGAATTTATTCTCCCAGTCTGTGCCTTGTTTTATTCTCTTAACTTTGCCTTTTGCAGAGCATAAGTTTTTAATTTTAATGAAGTCCAGCTTATCTATTATTTCGTGAGTGGTGCCTTTGGTGTCGTATCTAAAAAGGCATCGCCACGTCCAAGGTCATCTAGGTCTTCTCCTGTGTTATCTTCTAGGAGTTTTTCATAGTTTTGTATTTTACAGTTAAGTCTATGATCAATTTTGAGTTACTTTTGGTGAAGGGTGTATGATGTATGTCTAGATTCATTTTTTTGTATTTGTATATCCAGTTGTCCCAGCACCGTATGTTGGAAAGACTGTCTTTGCTCCCTTGTTTTGCCTTTGTTCCTTTAGCAAAGATCAGATGAGTCTATTCATCGGTTTCTGGGCTCTCCATTCTGTTCCATGGATCTCTCTGTCTTTTCTTTCACCAATACCGCACTGTCTTTATAGTAAATCTTATAGTTAGGTGGTCTCTGGCCTCTGACTTTGCTCTTCTCCTTCAAATGTGTTGCCTATTTGGGGTCTTTTGCCTCCGTATAACCTTTAGAATCAGCTTGTCAATATCCACAAAATAACTTCCTGGGAATTTGATTGGGATTGTGTTGCATCTGTAAATCAAGTTGGGAAGAACTGACATCTTGGCAATGTTGAGTCTTCCCGTCCATGAACATAGACTATCCCTCCATTTGTTTACTTCTTTGATTTTGTTACTCAAAGAAGTTTTGTGGTTTTCCTCATATATATCTCGTATGTTTTTGTTAGACTTAGAACTAAGTATTTCATTTGGGGGATGTTAATATAAATGGTAATATGTTTTTAATTTCAAATTCTGATTGTTCATTGTTCGCATACAAGAATGTGATTGAATTTTGTATGTAAACCTTATATTCTGCAACCTTGCTATAATTGCTTATTATTTCCAGGAGGTTTTGGGTTTGTTTCATTTGGTCAACTCCTTCAGGTTTTCTACAGAGAGTATGTGCAATCAAAGACAGTTTTATGTCTTCCTTCCCAATCTGTACACCTTTTACATGTGGTTCTTGCCATAGAGCACAGCAAGGACTTCCAGTTAGATGGTGAAAAGGGGGCATCCTTGCTCGTTCCTGGTCTTAGTGGGGAAGCTTCGAGTTCCGTTCTCATGGTTGGAGGTTGTGAGTATTTGCCTCACACGCTGACGCTCTGTTGTTAGGTGCACACGTGTTAAGTATTGTTATGTCTCCTTTGAGAACTGACCGTTCATCTTTATGTCGTACACTTTTTATCCCTGATAACATTCCTTATTGTAAGGTGTGCTCTGTAGGAAAGTAATAGCTCCTCTACTTACCTCTGATCAGCGTTAACATGGAATATTTTCTCCATCCACTTGCTGTCAGTGTATATGTGCTTGGGGGCCATGGCTGGCCCTGTGTCCTCCCCTCTGTTGTGGATCCAACAAGAGTTGTTGATCTTTCCATCCATTCGTTTCATGCTGATTGTTATTTAGGAGTGGTGATGCTTAAGCTCCTTACAGGCAGAACCAGAAATACTGTAACTTTTTAAATAGAAAAGAAAGAAATCAAAATTACCTCTACATAATGACATTATGCTGATTTAAATCATTCTCCTATACTATCCAAAATAACAAAAGCATATTTGAAAATGGGGGCTGAAAGATTTTATAAGACAATGGAAATATTTACTCTGCAAAATGTTAGGGAAAAGAGCCTAAGTAGAAAAAGTTGTAAGTGAATGATTGGAAGCTTTGGGCTGTAAACAGAATCTTTCTGTTTCCTGGCTGTGCGACCACAGGCACGAATTCACCCTCTATTAGGCAGTTTCCTCAGTTTAAGGATGCGGGTGGTAAATGCTAGCTGAATACCTCACAGGATGAAACGGAGCACTGAGGGACTTAATTTATGTATTCATAAGTGTGTCTGAAACTCCAGCGCATTTGAATTTAACAGAAGAAATTTTACTCTTAATGTTCAGCAACTTCTCATTGCAAAGGCAATACACAAAATATGGCGAGTGAATTTACACCTAAATATTTGCACATGTTTTTGTCTGACCTTGGATTTTTGTATCCTCACGCTGGAGGCAAATTGCCCAAATCGGAAACAACCATATGTTAAGTTTTTAATACATATGTTTACTGATCTCCTTTATGCTGACATGAAATGTGAGGTCGTGGCTGTTAGTCACAGCGTCTTCCCTCCGGCCGGGCCTCACGGGCGGGCGAGTGAGGCTGGTGGGCCCTGTGCACGCGGAGGTTTGGGCCACACTGGAGTGGCTGGAGGTCCTTAAGCCTCTCTGAGCTCAGGTAACATAAACAGCTCTCTGGGGAGGGCGTGGGAGGCGGGCCTCTGGTCCATTTCTCTTTGGAATGAGAACAAATAAGTGGCTCCAGGGGAGTGAATCTACAAGTGTCCCTGCTGATTTGCTCTCAGACCCCCCCCCCCCACCCCCCGAGCCTGGGTCCTCACTCCTCCTCCATTCCCCGGGCCAGCAGTCTTTGCCCAGAAAGCCCGACCACACTTATGGAGCCCTGTGGCCAACACACTGTGTCAGAATATCTGAATGAACTTTTAAAAGGCAACAGCTCTCTGGGGAGGGCGTGGGAGGTGAGCCTCTGGTCCATTTCTCTTTGGAATGAGAACAAATAAGTGGCTCCAGGGGAGTGAATCTACAAGTGTCCCTGCTGATTTGCTCTCAGACCCCCCCCCCCCACCCCCCGAGCCTGGGTCCCTCACTCCTCCTCCATCCCCGGGCCAGCAGTCTTTGCCCAGAAAGCCCGACCACACTTATGGAGCCCTGTGGCCAACACACTGTGTCAGAATATCTGAATGAACTTTTAAAAGGCCCAGAGATTCTGTGGCAAATAAATTAGGAAAAATTAAAGAGAAAGTCCTGTCTTCAAGGATGGTTTCTGAGCTCCTTCAAGATGAGGGAAAGGGAGATGTGGAAGACAGCGAGGAAAAAGAAGGGAGAAGGGCGGGAAGACAGGAAAGGAGCAGCGTGGGGCCCGGGAGGCAGGGGGTTTTCTGGGGCCGAGTTACCTATGAAGAGCAAACAGCCGGCGGTGGGGAGTGGTGACCCCAGGTCTCTCCTCTGTGCTGATGCATGCTGGAAAAGCTGCATTAAACCAGGATTCTCTGGCCTCTCTCATGCACTCAGCTCTCCCTCCTCAGCGTGAGTCGTTATTTCCGATTTGCAAATTGAAATCTGAGAAATAATGTTTCAGCTACTCATGTTTGCAGACACCATTAAAATGTGTTAAATAACACTTATAAAACCAATTTTATAGCATCTTATAGCATTAACATATAAATTATATAGCAGTTACCTATGAATATGCAACGAATACTAGAAGTAATTTTAAGGATGTCAATTAGGGAAGTATATTCTGTCATTAAAAAAAATATTTACCTGGAAAGAAGTAATTTAAGTGAAGATTTGTAGACTGAAGGCATATTAGACAATTATGTATCTAATATAGACTATTTCTCTGTGTCAGTTCTGGGGCTACACAGGTGTTCCACAATAATATTAAAATATACCAAGATACTACATCTGAGAATCTACACTGTCTGCTCTATTTCAAATCAGATACGGTCAGATAAAATAGAAAATTGTCAAGGCAGAAGGCAATGAAGAGAAAGATCTGCTTTTGAAAATTAGTAAACTTTGTTTTTTAGGGTTACAGGAAAGTGAGTGGCGGGTGGAGAGTTCAGGTCCCCCATCTTCCCTGTTCTCACTGTCCTGCCTTAGTGGGGAGGGGCGGTGTCACAGCTGATGACTGATGGCCACATGGTCCCCACACAGCTTCCGAAGGCTCTCAGGGTGGGAGCGTTTCGCTTCAAGTCCATGGAAGAAGCGGTCCATCCCAGAAGTGCGAGCATCTTCTCAGTGTCAGCTGTGTCTCTGACTGTGGCACATTCTCCTTGAAACGGTCACCGTGGCCCAGAGGGTGACACGCACGGACCGACTCACGTCCGAGGGCACCGCCACCCTGGGCTGAGCCGTCACCTACCGGGAGCACGGGAGCCGGGCGTGGAGAGGGGGTCTTCCGGGGGGCAAGGAAAGTGACCATCAGCAAGGAAAACTAAATGGAAGGGGACAGCTCACACCACAGATGGCCATGCAGACACACGGATAGTAGCTGCTTAGCAGAAGTTAGGAGCGTAGCAGAATGGGTGAGGAGTGTCTAAATTGAACCTAAAATCGGTCCTTAAGTTAATGTAAAAGGCATCCAAAATGAATTCCTAAAATTATGCCCAATTGTGTGTAACAGATAAGTTCCGCCGTTACTGGGTTCTTGTATCAATAGTGTATCTAAACATCTTCATGCTTCACGCCAACAGCGGGGACGTGGAATTACTCAGCAAACCTTGCCATGGCATATAGTTTAGTTTTTCAACTGTCCTGCTCCTGGTTTAGAATTTAGTGGAGGTAAAGACACATTGACTAGCTCCGTTGTTGTAAATGTTTAAATTCTCATACTAAAAATAGCATGTGTCTTTGCATGTATACTTTAAATTTTTTTTCCAGTTTTATCGAGGTACGATTGACAAAAATGGAATATATTTAAAGTGTACAGTGTGATGATTTTATATCCACGTACATCGTTAAGTGGTTCCCACAATCAAGTGAGTTAACACCTCCATCACCTCACACAGTTCCCCTTATTTTGGGCGAGACCACGTAGGATTTATGTGTCTGTTTTATATTTCCTGCAGGTGAGCACATTAGACTGGGTCCGAGCGGAAAAAACCTATAACCTCTGTGAGGTACTATTTAAAGTTCACAAGGTAAGTTTCCTTTGCACATTAGATGCTTTCATATTAACGAGATGACCCTTTGGGCTTAAAGAGTGAGAGAAATATTTGTTTCCCACTGTCTGTTGAAATAGTAAAACAACGTGAACATCTAGCTTCATCCCACAATCATTCAACAAAATTCCACAAAAGGGTATCATAGAGGAACTTTTAAGTCCTTTTTCTTTTTTTTTTTTATGTAGGCGCCTCATTATTTCATTCTGGCCTTTTTATATTTTCAACTTGTTTACATGGCTTTCCAGACATCTGAGATGTTCATTTGGTATTGGGATGTCTTCATAGGACCATCATATTTTATACGTGTGCTTCATTAATAAACTTTCGAGCCTCTTCTGTTTTTATCCAGCATATCTTTTCAGAAAAATTGAAAAAAAATTTTAATCAATAAACATACTATGAAGTAACTGAAATCATGAAATTAGCCAGGAGGATGGCTACAGCAAAAGTATTAAACTCAATGCAGGGTAAATAATAATCATAATAAATGTATAGCATTCCACATTTTTAAAAAGGAGATTGAATTCTGTGTCTTGCTGGGAGTCTTTAAACAGTGATCTTACACAATCTCCCCTTTTCCCGGGTGCCTTTAATTGTTGATGTTGGCCATTTTGCACGCATGAATTTTAAATTATCTGTAATAGTTACTTCAGTTTTCAAAAATGGAAATAAATGTATGATTATTGTAAGAACTAGCACTTTAGTACAGAATTTTTTTAACGATTTGTTTTCATAATCACCATTTCAAAGTATAGTCATTAATATTCAGTCCAGAAATCAAATTTTGTAGTTGTGGTGGTGTTTTTCTGTGACACTTTCTCCTCTCCAAAAATTCCTTTTTCCAGTTCTTAAAATTATGTGTCTGTAGTTCACCCGCACCGTGAAAGAGGTGAGAAAATGGAATCCATCCGACTTGACTGCCTTCGTGACTTAAATCGTAAACAGCCTCCACATAGTGAATAATAAGAACACTGCTCAGCAGTGAGGCGCCTCCTGCATAAATAGTCCCGCTCAACCTAAGAATATTCCGTTTGCATTTGTCAGTGGAACCAAATTTACTCATATGTTTGGCAAAGGATCTTGATAATAATATCTTATCTTTGCTGAGTGAGCCTCCTGGAGCCCTGCTACGTGCTCCATTTACATCCTGAGTTAATCCTGTCCCCAACTGAGGAGTTGATCCTTGTCATCTCCATCTGACAGGCGAGACCCAGAAGCATGGAGGGGGAGTAAATTCCAGAAGCCTCACTGGAGGCAGGTGGGGTCCAGGTTCCCTTGGCCTGAAGCTCAGCTAAATCCGATTCTATTTTTTTTTTTATATGTACGCTATTCTTTTTTCCCTCTGCAAATGGAAGCATACACACTATTCCACACATCACTCTTTGCTCTGCAGTTTATCTTGTGGATCTTTCTTCAATATGCACAAAGAGATGATCCCACTTTAAAACCACTACCTAGTGTTCAATTCCATGAATGTATCGTATTTTATTTTACCAAGCCCTTATCAAGGGATATTTAATTTGTTCCCATTTGTTTGCAATTACAAACAATGTAATAAATCATTTCACACGTGTGCAAGTGTATCACCAGGAAAAATTTAGAGGGGTGGAATTTCTAGGTCAAAGGATGTGGACTGTTTACATTTTGATAACCAACAAGGACCTACTGTAGAGCACAGGGAACTCTGCTCAATACTCTGTAACAACCTAAATGGGAAAATAATTTGAAAAAGAATAGATACGTGTATATGTATAACCGAATCTCTGTGCTGTACACCTGAAACTAACACAACATTGTTAATCAGCTATACTCCAATATAAAATAAAAAAATTTTAAAAACAAAACAAAAAAAAGAAATGCAACTGGAAACCATGAAATAATATGTTTGCCAGTTAGACTGTCAAAGATGAAAAAGCTGGTGACAATGCGAGGAAGGGTCTATCAAAATGTAAACAGTCCACGACTTTTGACCTGAAATGCCACCTCTCTAAATCCTGTTCTGCCTCACCTGTCAGAAGCACTGGCCTCGGGGGAAGCTCTCTGGAGGGTCCTCCTGTGACCTGTTCTCCAGCCACCTCTCAAGTGCAGCCTCGTAAATAAGGAGAATACAATTCTCCTCAAGTCCTGTCAGAGAAAACCTGTACCCATCGAAGTTAAACAGACAAGGAAGACATCACTGGGGGCAGAGACCGACCTCAACTCCACTGAAACAAAGGGCAGGGGTCCCCGAGCTGGGTGAGGGGCGAGTGTGGCCCAGGTGGGCCCCGCCCAAAGGAAGAGGAACCTGTCTCCCGTCTTCGTGGAGGGAATTAGCTGTGCAGCGTGGCCTGGGCCCCGCGGAGGGAGGCTCCCGCCCTCAGAGACAGGAAGACGGGCCCCATTCCTGTGCATTCACGCTCCAGGGGCATGGATGGCACCCAGGCTCGCCCTGTAGAACCGGCGGAGGCTTTAAAAAGATCTGCATTTCCAAGGGGCAGAGAGAGGGTTTAGGGGGATGGGTTTTCTACCGTAAACGCTCCGAGGATGGCAGGCGGGGGCCCAGAGTCAGGAAGGGGCCTTTGCAGCTGGTCAGGCTGCGGGAAGTGATCTGGGGGGGGGCGGCCTCAGTCACTTGCTGTCTCCACAGCAGCTCAGGGACCTTTAATTTTGGAATCGCTCCCGATTTTTAGTCTTAACGACACATTGCAGTGCATAAGAACTGAGTTACTGTTTCCAAAAGAAGCTACAGAAAATATCTGGGGAAATGAGCTGTGTATGGATCAGTGATTTCACTCACGTCGCAGCATTTATAGCACATTATTTTTTGTGAGGCTCAACAGTTTGAGGTGCAGAAAGTAATCACATCTATGAAATCCTTCAGTGTCCTTTCTTGGGATTTCTCAGATGGTTCAAAGGTTATTTTTAACTCTTCTGTTTGTCCTCGCACATAGAGCTGAGGTTTGTCCATTCAAATGAAGACTCACAAACGCTTCACTGCTCGATCGAACGAGCTCACTCCTCAGAACTGACTCAAAACAAGGAATTTGCAAGAGTCAAATAGCTGTGCGCATGGAGATAGTTAATGGCATTCTTCAGTAGTGAACACTGGGAGAATTGTCAGTCGACCACTGAGAAATAAAGACCTAATAGGGTCGTATATTTCAAGTGCTCCATTAAAATCACATTACACATTTATAGAATTATGTGTACAAAGAGACACTGCATGGAGGAAATATAAAAACAAATTAGATGACAAAGGATAGATCATAATAGAATGATCTGTCTTCTAAATTTCCTGTATTGTTGCTATAATCGTCTCAAATAAATAAATAGAAGCAGGAAAAAATCCAGGTAATTTTCTAAAATAGTCTTTGCATTTTGTTTTCTGAAAAGTGAACCGGGATGGTTTCTGTCTTCCCACAGTCTGGGGCAGGGCCCGCATCAGGAGCGGGCGGCTGGAAACTTGATGCTGGATGTGTAGTCGCCGACTTTGTCGGGAGACGGTCCGCTATACGTTCGACGGGAAGGTTCAGTCTGCGCCACGGCTCGGCACTGCCTGTGGACGGTGGGCTCTGTGGCCACGCGGGCGAGGATGCAGGTGCTACACACTTCATCCGTGCTGTCCTTTAAACCCATGACAGCCTTTCTCTTACACCCCATTTTATGGCTCAGGTATTTAGGCTTAGAGAGAAGTGAAAAGCTCAAGGTCAACGCTGATAATTGGCCCAGAAGGTCCCAAGTGTTAAAGCCTGTCTTCCTCCTATAGCAGCGCACAGCCCCGCACCTACGCCAGTACAGGAAAGAACATAGCCGCACCATCGACGGTGCCGCCTGCACAAACACTTGCTAAGAGTCCTTCTTTGGTGGTCAGTCCTGACACTCAGGGTCAGTAGTTATGGACGGAGTTTCTGAGAAGTCAGGCCAGTGACTCACATCTTGCTCTTCTTGACTTAGGACCTGATATCCTATTTCCTGAAGAGTTTCCGGGCATGCCAGTCCGAGGTCAAGGATCTGGCGGCTCCAAAATCCAGGTGCAGCCTCTGTACCGTGTTCATTTAGGATCAGGACAGGCGCACCAGGCACACGCCACACCCGTGCGCGCACGCGCGCGCACACGCACCCTCACGTCGCATACCACAGGCAGCAAGTGTCTGAGTGACGCGTGAGGACAGGTCCCTGGGCGGCGGAAGCGGGGACAGCGCGGATCGGGGCCTGCAGAGCCGCCGCGAGGCCCTGAGAAGGCAGAGGGCACCCGGAGCCCGTGCGCCCACCCCACCCCCGTCAGCAGCCACTGCTCTCACAAGCCTGGGCCCAGAAGGCAGAAGCGTAGCTCACACAAACCAGAGCAGCCCACAAGGTGGGTCACGGGGAATCGGGGAACGAACTCGGGCCGCCGGTGTGAGCGGTGGGCGTGGCTTGGCGGGACAGCCCGCGTGGATGCGAAGAGCTCGGAGTCGGGTCGTGAAGGCCCGGCCCGTGGGCAGCCTCTGTTCCTGCTGCCACCGGGCTGTGGCTCCCGTCACGTCTCCTCAGGCTGCTCAGCAGCCCTGGCGGGAGGCCCACCTGCTGCCCCTTCCCCGGGGAGGCCGTGCGGGCAGAGGCCACCCTAGTGCAGGGCCTGGCGCGGACTCTTCAGGGTGTCTGTGTAGCGGGTGGGTGAGCGGGAGACGAAGATGGACGTGAATCTCCAGGGGACAGAGACACAGAGATGCAGGGACACACGCACACAGAGACAGAGAGACACAGGGGAAGGTAAGAGCAGGCTCCGGCCTGAGACGCTGACTCATCTGAGGCCCCAGGGTCCATCTCTCCTGACCCCTGAGTGAAGCTTGACGCAGTTGCTCCTTGGGCGGGTGCGCTCATGACTCAGGCGAGGCTGAGGCGGAGACCCCCCCGCCCCCGCCCCGAGGTTCGGAGCTGCCGGGACACCCGCCCCGGGATGTCTGTGATCCACGGACGAAGCGCTGAGGCTGATTCGCATCTTCCGCTTAAATGTTTAATCAGGAACTGAACGACGGCTCTTTTTTCTCATTTCAACCTTGGCTTTTGAAACTACTTCTGAAACACGTCTTCTGTGTGGCCAGGACCTCTGCGTTCACGTAGTTGGGTCTCGGTGGCCCAGTGTCCCCGGGGGACCCCAGAAGCTGCGCGCATGGCCGGGGAGCGGGCCACCCTTCAGGGACCCCGGCAGAGCGGGCAGAGTTGTGCGGTCTCGCTGTCTTCAGCGGTGGCCGATTTTGTGCTCCACTTAAGCACAAACATCTCGTGACTTTTTTCTTTATCTTTAAAGCTAAGCACAGAAACAGAAGTTGTGGCCGCTGATGATTTAGGTGCAAGATGCTTGCAGAGCACTGGCACTTGGACATAACTGACTCCCAGATATTGACTTACAGGCCCGTTTCCACGGCAGCGACGTCGGGGGCCGCTGCTCCTGAACCCAGGCGCGTGGCCGGGAGGTCGCCTGGTGGAGTGTGGCCCCAGCCCCCAGCCTGGAAGAGGCCCCTCTGTCCCGGGCGCCCTCCGTGGACCGGTCACCCGGGGGGCCGTCCCCTCTAACCTGCGTGCCCCCCTCTCTCTTTCAGTTCTGGCTTCCGGATGAGTGCTGGGCCCAAGCCAGCCTCTGTCTGGGTCTCCAGGACCCCAGCTGCGGGGACCACAGGCCCTTCTGCTTCAGCGTCCTCGTGGGCCACGGCAGGAGCCACGTGTTCAGCGTGGAGCTGGGGAGTGAGCTCGCAGCGTGGGAGCTGTCCTTCCAGAGGGCCACCTTCCTGGACGTGCAGAGGACGGGGGTGAGCGACTCTCCGTCGTCTCTGATTAAACCTGCTTGGGCACCTGAGACGTAAATTAGAGCAGCTGTAGCGGGCATTCCAGAAAACAGGAGTCATCAGGGGTTGGGCGTTTCTCGGGCGTTTCTCGTCGGGGCCCCTACGTCAAGTGTGCCCCGTAGATGAAATGGGTGAACTTAGGGGAAAGTGAGGCAGAGCTTTCATCTCCTTTACATCAGTCTTCCTATTCAATGCGAGGAAAGGGCCTCCAGCACCGTGTAAAGGAAGCGCCCTCGTAAAGGAAGCGCCCTCAGCCCACGGCGCAGTCAGGTCCCTGGTGTCTGCTCACCGACCGTGTTTACTTACTGTGAATTCACCTGGACCTTTGTCATAGTTTAAGGCACTTAATGGCCCTCCCTCTCAAACTTAATGATCCAACAGGAACGTAAAACAGCTCACGTGTCTGGGTCGCTTCTCCCTTTTCAGCACATCAAATTAATCTCTCCCAGATTGGGGTGTGTATGGACTAAACGGATGAGGTAGCGTGTGTCATAATCCGCGTTGTCGGGAGTAGCAGCTGCCCTTCACGGGGCAATTCGCATGGCTAGAAGTGAGAAAACAGATGCAGCATCGTGGGGTAGGTTTAACTCCGCACGGAAGTTCTGGGTTCCTTCTCCTTCCCGGCCTGGCGTCAGCCGCTCTGGGTCAGGACTTGGGAGCAGCTCCTTCATTTATCAGCACTGCTTTGAATGTGAAAAGATTCTGTGTCATCATTTATCTCTCGTTCAGGGTGTAAAAATGTACCGAGTCCCCTGGCGCTCAGTGCTAGACGGGAGCAGGGAGCATCCCTTCAGCCGCGTGACGTTCTCTGAAGTCTGTGGTCCACACGGTGGGTCCCACGCAGACGTTCACGGAAACCAAGCCTGGTTCCTTCTGAGGCCCCGAGATACCCTTGCTCAGTTGTAGTTCTCTCGGATGATGTGAACATCTTCCCAGGGAATCTGTTATTCATTTATCGCTCATGAACTGACAGCTCTTTCAGCTGGAAACACTGTGGATGTGAGAAAGTGCAACTGCGTGCTTTCGAAGTCAAAACTACGGCCAGTATGTTGAGGAAGCCAGGCTTCAAGGTGGGCTAAGTGGCATCTGTGTAGCAGGCTTTAAAATGGTAATCCTCCCAAATTCTGCCAGACAAGAGGATCCAGCTTCTGTATCTGCAAAATCTCGTCACGCATCACTCACTGTGCCTCTCCCTGGCTTTACAGCACAGCCCTCTCTGGAACGTCTTTCCAGCCCGGGTGTCTTTAGTTCCTGCCCCTGGAGCGTTTTCCCCTTTCACAGCAAACCCCGTCAGCAGAGCACCCCTGCATTTCCTGGTGTTGCCTCTACTTTTGTTCATTAAAGTGAGTCGAGCGCCCTTTGCTCATCCCTTTACCACAAAGAACTTGCACCTCCACTTTCCAAGTTATGTTTAAAATATAATCAAGATGCTCAAAATGCAGACGTTAAGGCAGACGTGGCCGTAGTAGGTCTGCGGCTGAGCTGGAAGGAGCGCCGAGGCTGGGGTCTCAGATCCTCTGAGCCCGGGGAAGCTGCCGCCCAGAAGGCAGCCTGTCCTCCGGGCCTTGCAGATGCCCCCGAGCCCCGCCGCAGCCAGGAGGACGGCAGACGGTCTGTGCCCTCCCCCGCGCCGATGCCCTGAATCCCGGTCTTCCCGAGCATTCGAGATCAGGCTGCGGGTCAGGGCTCTACCACCCTGTCCTCCACCCTGGCCTGGGGGTGCCGCCCGGCTGTCCTTTGGCCGTAAGCAGCAGCGCACAGCAGGGAGACCGTCCCAGGCTCCTGTGTGTCTCCTCTCCACCCCCAGATCCTAACCTAACGTGTCAGTGGCAGAGAGCGTGCGTCCTCGTGTTCCTGCAGCCGCGCGTCGATGCAGCCGGGGACAACACTGCAGGCAGGTCCAGGCCTGCCGCCCGGGCCCACGAAACTGCCTGGGCCCTGGACGGACTGTGGGCCTCGGTCCCCGGGGCACACTCACCACCCCGTGTTGCGCCCCTGGCCCTCCCACACTGCAGCACCACGCGGCTCCTTGTGCATCTGCGGCACGTCCTCCGGCCACGCCCTATTTTTCCATGCTTTCCTTTTGGATGTCGTGTGTGACCCCCAGGCCTCAGGGACATTGGTCACCCTTGGGTTCCACCCGTGCAGAGCAGATAGCCGCTGAGCAACGTTTAGGGAGTCGAGTGGGCTGCAGCATCCATACCGTTTGGGGGTTAAACAGTTAAAGAGCCCGTGTTCCTTCTCCAGCTGTTTGAATACAGACAGAGCCACTGATGAGAAAACATCTAGACTACGGGAGCTGTGCTCTCCTAGGAAATTTTGTTTGAAAACTCTAAATTGAGTAATCTCCATGGTAAATATTTGAAAGTCTCCAGAGTGAATCGCCGACATCTGTGTAACTGTGAGAGGTGCTATTTAGTGCTGTTCTTGATCCAAGTGAGCTCTCCTGAGTATTTCCCAGGAAGATGCTGGAGTGTGGATTCGGTTACAGCTCAGCAACTCATTTCTCTAAAAGCCATCACAGCCTAATTTAATTAAATGGGAACGCAGAGCGCTGCGTGTAACGTTTCTATTTCTGCTCCTGAATTTATTTCGGGGTCAATCTAGTCCTCCAATTCACATTCCCATCATGGAAGAGCACAGCCAAATTAGCTTTTATTAATTGTTCGCATTTTAAACCTTCCTCTTTCCAGGCTGTAACCATTCTGGTTCTGATGGATGAGGACAGGAAGGGAACACCGACGTGACCTGAAAATGTGGCTGAGAATCACGAGGCCAAGCGTTTATCTGGAATCCAAGCTCAATAACGGGGGGATCCTGTCCTAGTTTTTCACTGTAAACCCAGAGTCTCCAATATATGATATCACAGATCAGCTGCTTCCCAAAAACTTATAAAACATTCTAAAAATAGGGTACGTTTCTTGACATCTACTTCCTTCTGGCGTAAGACTCCAAACCACTTTCTTTTAAAGGTTATGTTTGTATCCCTAAAAAAAGAACTCCATGTAATCTTGAGTAAGACAAGACTAACTTGGGTTGATCTTTTAAGATTTCACTTAGGGGCCTCCCTGGTGGCGCAGTGGTTGAGAGTCCGCCTGCCGATGCAGGGGACACGGGTTCGTGCCCCGGTCCGGGAGGATCCCGCGTGCCGCGGAGCGGCTGGGCCCGTGAGCCACGGCCGCTGAGCCCGCGCGTCCGGGGCCTGTGCTCCGCCACGGGAGGGACCGCGGCGGTGAGAGGCCCGCGTACCAACAAAAAAAAAAAAAAAAAAAAAAAAAAAAAAAGATTTCACTTAGAGCTAAGTTTTCAGAAAACAAGTAGAACATTAAAGGCACTGTCAACAAAATCACCAATCCCAAATACTGCATCCATACATTGTCTTATAAAATAAACATTTCTGGTTTTGGTGGAAGCATTCAGCTTTATTTGTAAGTCATACAACTCAACACTTACTAAACATTCGCCGTGAGATGTTCATATATATATATATGCACTAGCATTGGGATATACCCGGTCCTTTGGCATCCACACCTATACATGTGTCTCTGGGTCCCTCCCCTCCCAGAACTGCTCTGCCACTGATCTCTCGGCCTCAACTCAGCTGTGTGAATAACCTGTGTTCCCATGTCCTTCAGGCAGAATCCATCATCTGCTGCTATTGCCTAAGCTGCTCTGTTATCCCCAATTCTCTCTCTCTCTCTCTCCCCCCTCCCCCCTCAATACATAGATAGATGATAGATGGCAGATAGATAGATAGATAGATAGATAGATAGATAGATCTGGTAATGTGTCACTTAAGGCTAGTATTTTCTTCTTGTTCTTCTGTCTGGATGATCTGTCCATTGATGTAAGTGGGATGTTAAAGTCCCCCACTATTATTGTGTTGCTGTCAATTTCTCCCTTTATGTCTGTTAATATTTGCCTTATATATCGAGGTGCTCCTGTGTTGAGTGCCTAAATATTTACAATTGTTATATCTTCTTGGATTGATCCCTTCATCATTATGTAATGTCCATCTTTGTCTCTTATAACAGTTTTATTTTAAAGTCTATTTTGTCTGATATGAGTATTGCTACCACAGCTGTCTTTTGATACATTTGCATGGAATATCTTTTTCCATCCCCTCACTTTCAGTCTGTGTGTGTCTTTAGATCTGAAGTGAGTCTCTTGCAGGCAACATGTACATGCGTCTTGTTTTTGTATCCATTCAGCCACTCTGTGTCTTTAGATTAGAACATTTATTCCATTTACATTTAAAGTAATTATTGATGGGTATGTACTTATTGCCATTTTGTTAGTTATTTTTCTGGTTGTTTTTGTAGTTTTCTTTTGTTTCTTTCTCCTTTTGCTCTCTTCGTTTGTGGTATGATGACTCGTCTTAGTGTTATGTTTTGATTCCCTTCTCTTTTCTGTGTGTGTTTCTGAAGATTTTGGGTTGTGGTTACCATGAAGTTTATGTATATATCAACATATATATGTGTGTGTGTGTGCGAGTGTGTGTCTGTGAGAGTGTGTGAGTGTGTCTGTCTGTGAGAGTGTGTATGTGAGTGTGTGTTGTGTAGTGTGTGTCTGTGTATGAGTGTGTGACTGTGTGAGTGCGTATGTGTTGTGTAGTGGGTGTTGTGTGTGTGTGTTGTGTGAGAGACTGTGTGTGAGTTGTGTGAGTGTGCGTGCATGTGAGTGTGTTGTGAGAGTGAGTGTGTGTGTATGAGTGTGTGATGGTGTATGTGAGTGTGTGTGTGTGAGAGTGTGTGTGTATGAGTGTGTGATGGTGTGAGTGCGTGTGTGTTGTATAGTGTGTGTTGTGTAGTGTGTGTGTGTGTGTGTGAGTGTGTGTGTTATTTTAAATTGATGATCTCTTAGGTTGAATGCATTCTATCAACCCTGCACTTTTACTCCATCCTGCTATGTTTAATGTTTTTGACATCACATTTTACATTCTTTTGTTTTGTGTATCCCTTAAGTACTTACTGTTGATATAGATGATTTAACTACCTTTTAAAAATCTTCCTACTAGCTTTATAAGAGATGATCTACTCTCTTTACTGTATGTTTGCCTTTACCAGGGAGATTTTTCCTTTCATAATTTTCATGTTTCTGGTTGTGGTCTTTTCTTTGGCTGACTGCTGTGGGCACAGCACACAGGCTGGGCTGGTCCCTGGCCCGGTTGGCTGTGAGGGGTCCTCGGTCCTTGGGTTGGCTTTTGGTGATGTCGCTGCTGCCGTTGTTTCTGTCCTTTGTTCTCGTTTTACAACAAACTCCTCCTCGGACGGTTTCCCAAGAAGAGCCGGGTCTAGGTTCTCCTGGACACACTTCCAGCCTGGCCTGTCCCGAGGCAATTTGTAGGAGCAAAACGATAGCCCCCATTTGTGTAACAGGGCTGGTCCTTCTGGAATGAGTCACAACAGGGATTTACTGATCTGGGATGTGTTTCAAACAGGCTTCGGCGAATGGAGCTCTGTGTGCTCTGCTGGTTTATTTCTAGTTAGAGTGACGCCCGTGCAGATGGTCCAACTTCTACAATTTGCTGACAGACCAAAAGCTAGGGACGCTGCCCGTGTGAGCCGTGTCCCACGTTTCGTGTGACCTCGGGCCTCCAGGTTCCCTCCAGCTGGTTTACACGTTAACACTTAAAAAAAAATAGGTTTTGACTGGGGGAAGTCTTGTAACTACCTGATTAATGTTAAACCTCATTATTAAAGAATGTTTTCTCACAATACTTTTTTCTAGTCCAAAACGTACATGTGCAGTTGGCAAGGAGACACCCTGTGCTTCACGGTGGATTTCGCTCTGGGATTCACCTGCTTTGACAGCAAAACAAAGGTAAGGGCCAAGCATCTGGGGGTAGGTGCCCATCAGCGGTGCGTTTTGTTACATTTCACGGCCATTAACACCTGTGTGCATCTCAGCCATCACCAGCCCCGACAGTCTCGTGTCCTGTGCAAGTTTTCCTTCGTGGTGGACCTTCTCTCTGAAAGCTCCGGGTCCCAGGATCTCACAAGCCCCAGAGCCGGGCAGGGCTGACACCACACCACGTGGTGCCCGTGGGCAGGTGCCCAGGGGTCTGGAGTGGGGAGGGGGAGGTCGGCAGGGCTGTGCCGCTCAGGGGGAGGACCCTCCGCACCGACTGAGCCCTTTGGGGAGACCCCTCACCCCTGCCGGACCTAACACCTGGCCTGGGGGGTCGACGCCCCACACCTGGTGCAGCTGACCAGGTGCTGATTCCACACCTGTGAGCCGTGACGGGATTTCAGTTTCCCTGGACATTAAACAACCAGCGTGAGGGATGGGAAAGGAGACCCACTCCCATCAGCATCTCAAAGGGGCCTGGGTGTTCACCCGACCACACAAGTGCTGAGAATTTTGTTGCAAACATGAAGCCAGTATTTTGTCCTTCGATATTTTTTAAAATCCACTGTCTGCTAATTAGGAACGGAGGTGAGGGGAGAGCCCCGGTGTGATGGGGAGAGGAGTGAGACCTGCCAGGGACACCGAAGTGTCACGGCTTCGAAGGGAGGTGCTACCAGCATCTAGTGGGGAGGGGTGAGCGGTGAGGTCAAACATCCGCAATGCACGGGGCGGCCCCGCCGAGCGAGCAGGGACCCCCGTTCTGGGGAGGAGTCCACACCCTTCACAGAATTCTGGACCGGAAACCCACTGTGCTCTTGTCACTTTCCTTCCTCCCGGGAAGATGGTTACCCTGTTTCCCCAATAGGGGTCCACAGACTGTTTACAATGACGAGAGGTCTGCTTGCATGAGACTGGAGTTGAGAAGGCTCTCCTGTCTGCCCTCCGACATCAAGGTCACAGAGGGGACCAAGGCTCCCGACCCCGTGCGGGCACCCTCCCTCGCGCCTGCTCCACCCACGGTTCCCAGCAGCTCGGGCCCCATGACTCGCTGTTCATGCTGTTTGGCCTTTAGCCAGACGTGCACGACCTCCTTCCACGTGTCCTCGGAGACAGGGAAGTGACAGAGCACTTCTCCCCCAGAGAAGGGAGAAGCCCTGAACACAGCTGTTAAGCAGCCACCCTGATTTATAACGTCTGTTTCTTGCTTGTGGTTCAAGGAGTCCTGTGTGTCAGGAAACCTAAACCGAGACTTTCCAGGGCTCACCTTCAGAGTGCGTTTCTGAAGCCGGTACCCATTCCCTGGCTGCTCCGGGCTCAGTGCGGGCCCGCCCGCTCAGTCCAGGAGCGAAGCCTCCACTCCCATCAGCTTTTCCGTGGGCAGCTTGTTGCCAGCCGGCAGGTCTGGTTCTTTGGTCGCGGATGGCATAACACCTGGCGCCCAGTGCGCTGGCCGGGGTCCCCGTGCCTCCCGCGGGGTCCCCGCTGTGCGGTCGCACTCTGTCGGGGCGTACCGCACCCAGCCCCCGGGGCCGGGCCAGGCCGGGGAGGGGGTGTGAGTGATCGTGAGAGGTCGGGAGCGAGTGCCGGCACTCTCCCTTCAGGGGACCCCGAGGCCCAGGACGCTGATGTTCCCAAGGCGCCAGCAGAAGACCCCGCTGGGCTTCCCTAAAGGCCCCGTGTCCCGCAGGCCTGCAGCCTGTGCAGCCGGGTTAGGTCTGGCCGGTCGGAGTGGCTCCCCCGGAGCCGCCGGGGGGGTCTGGGGAGCCCATGGGTGGCCTGTGACGCCCACACCCTCTCCCCTACCTGCCCACTGAGCTTCCCTGCCCCCCTGGCTGCCCCGGGTCTTTCTCTCTTTAGGGTCCCGCCCTCCGCGCGTCCCGCTGTCCCCGGCAGCGCGCAGGCAGGTCCAGGCCCGGGGCCCTTGGGAGACTCTTCCCGGCCCTGAACCCGGGGCGTTTCCCCGCTTCGCCCTCACGCTAATCGAACGAGACTGGAAACAGGCACCCTGTGTTTCTCACCGCTGGGCTCAGCCGGCTGCCGTGTTAAACGTCCTGCTCACCGAACCGCGTAACTCCACCCAGCTCTCCTAGCTGAAATAGTATTTATCGGTGGCCCTGCCCAGCCCACCGGGCTGCCCCGCGGCGCCCCTGGCGGAGAGGGAGCGGCTCCCCAGCCGCTGGGCTTGCGGGAGGCGCGGGCAGCTGCGGCTGTGCCCGGCGGGCAGTCAGGGCTGAGCCCCGCCTGGGGCTCGACGGCCGCAGGTTCCAGGCGCCGCGGCCTCTGCGCTCCTGCCCCCCCAGCGCAGCGTCCGCTCCACTCTCGTGCAGTCACGTTTTTATGAAGTTCCAATTAAGCCTTCTTTTTGCTCGTCTGACCCTCTGGTTCAGACGCCAGACCCTCTCCTGACCTGTTTCCCTTTGAAGGTGAACTCTTGACTCCACATTTTTCTTGTGATTACTTCTTTATTTCAAGAAGTTCTGGCCTAATACTTATACGTTTATTTACACAGTAAACAGTAGACAGTAATGGAAAATGAAACCAAAAAATGACACAGAAAAAAAGAAAGTTATTCCGGAGGCTTGTTTCATGGATTCCTTTTGAAATTTTATTTTCAGAACTTACAATATTTGAATTAATTTTGAAAAAAAAAGCTTTCTCAACCTAACAGTGAAGAGTATACCAGTGGGTTGTAAATATATAAAATATTTATAATTTTACTTCATTTGATGTATCTTCAGTCTTTTAATGTAGGATGACATTTGCAAGTTCAGTACTCATAGGATTTCACTATTTCTAGATTGATATGAAATCATTATGAAAATAATTAAATGATTACTGAATATGAAATAATTATGAACAGTATGAAAATGAGGTTTTCTCCATATGCCCTTTATGTAAGTCATTATGGAAAAATGGGGGGGCCCCAAAATATTTAGATTGGGGTTTATCACGCTTATTTTCACAAGATAAGTAGCACTCCTATACCACATTACACTGTTAGATCAGACCATTTGTGTATGATGTGTGGGTAAAACTAAATACACAACGTGGCGGTGCTACTTACTAACCAAATGCTTTTAAAAAGCCCCTAGAATTCGATAAGAGCCCCAGTTTTGATGCTGGGCGTCTGCATGGCATCCACCTCAGAAGCACGCGTGAGGTCACATTGCTTAATTCCCCACCTCTGTGCCTGGCAGAGGAGAGCTGAGCAGTTATTTCCAAGCATGAATTCATTCACCATCAATTCTCCTTTTCAACACTGATAAAGATGAGTTAAGCTGAGAGGATCTGAAATCACAGGGGAGAAGAAATACGTTTGACCTGGAAATTTTTTCTGCACTTAAAAAGTAAGAAGATCATTATCTAATATTTTTAAATTTCCAAACTATTTTTAAAATATTAACCCAGAATAAACTAGAACTCCATCCTCGGTGCCCCCCGCACTTCCATGATAGAAATGAAGTACATCTCTGCCCATTTCCAAACTGACCTATTCTTTATTGATCCCTCTGTTTTGGGGCCAACCAGTGCCCCATCTCTGCTGTAATTAAGCAGAAGTGGGAGAGGACGTAACAAGACTTCGAAAACAGCGTGTGGACATCAGAGCGCACGTGGACGGGGCCGCGGACTCTGGTGCCGCCCGTGTGCACGGCCTCAAATGTTTGGGACCTGGAAGCAAAGGGAACTTCTTTCCATGTTTGCTTATTACTTGGGGCATTCGCCTTGTCTCCAAATGTCAACGTGCAGCCACATTTTCGTTTCACCTTCTGAAGCTCCCCATGCATAGCAGAAGACCGACATCTCTGTATCGGGGCGATGGGGGTGGTCCTCGCGATGGGCCTCATCCCCTGCGTCACGCGTCTGTTAGGCTGAAACCTGATGCTGCCGCAGGGCTGAGCTGAGACCCAGGTGGAGGAGCAGGAAGGATAGTTTTGGGGGAAAAACAGGGAATTGACTTTCTCACAGGAGGGGAAATGCGGAGTTGGCCTCGGGCTGACTGGAGGAGTGAAGAATGATTCCACCGGACCGCCCAGGAAAATGCCAACCGGTGAATCTGCCCTAGCGCCTCATCCTTTTCTCGCAAAGTCTCTGGAATTGCTAGTTGGGTTATTTGTTGAACGTTTTAATAATTGTCAATTTATGTCAATTATCCATTATCAGTGTGTAATAATAATCAAAATAATTCAAATTTGCTACAAAGGAAGGTTATCCTCATTAACCTGCTGCAGTCATAAAAATAAAACATAAACGTTAGCATGTCTCCTGTAACACTCGCTTAACTGTAAAACTGTTCTTTAATTACTGAGATGCTGGAAAGACATTTTCTGTCTTCCAAGATTGAGTCCTAGAGATCAGGGTTCCCCCCAGCCTTCAGACGGCTGGCGGGGAGACTCAGGGCCCCTCCAAACACATCCCGAGGCTGCTGAAGCAGCCAGGACATTGCTGGGCTTAGCGGTCAGCCAAGGCAGCATCTCTGAGCTGTGAGTGGACAGCGTGTCAGGTTCTGGCCTGGAAAGTCCAGTCCTGCAGGAAAGCTCAGAGTCCTCAAGTTAGACTGTTACCTGGAACCACTTGTAGCTAAAATGTGCAGAAGTGTCATCCATAATGGCAATGGAAAATTCTTTTTTTTAAATAAAAATTACCGTTTATAGGTACTTAGAAGTTCAGAAGGAGTTCAAAGAGGCCACCCTTAGTGACTTGAAGATTCCTGATTGTGGGAAGGGAAGGGAAGGGGGCCGCCCCCGAAGGCTGTCCTCCCGCTCCCACATTTAGGACACCTTACCTCACCCCAGATGGGCCACCATGTGACATGAGAGCATGATTTTAAGCAAAGGAGCTGTGTGTGTACGTCTCACAAGCTGCATTTCCCTCACATCGCCTTGTAGGACAGTTTCAGTGTAAAAATAACGTACCAAACAGATAACGATGATGCAGCTAAAGGACTTCATTGTGAGGACCACTGTGGATTCTTTAAATGATAAGCAGGGCTTTCACATAGGGAGTTCTGCACTTTTTTGTCTACACTAATTTTTTTTTCCAATATATCCTGCCCGTAGTTTCCTTTATTAGTAACAAATTACATTAGTATGGTACATTTGTAACTCTTAATGAACCAATACTGATAAATTATCATGAACGAAAGTCCATACTTTATTCAGATTTCCTTAGTTTTTACCTCATGCCCCTCTTCTCTTCCAGCATCCCATCCAGGATACCATATAACATTTAGTCGCCATGTCTCTGGGTCCTCTTGACTGTGACAGTTTCTCACACTTCCTTGTATCTGATGATCTTGACAATTCTGAAGAGCATTGGTTACGTATTCAATATTTTGTAGAATGCCCCTCTATTGGGATTTGCCTGATGTTTTTCTCATGATTAGAATGAATATTATTAATTTTTACCTTAATCGAAATTATACGTTTACAAAGTTTTAAAAGGCTTATTAGTATTAACAGAGGTATAATGGAAAAGCAGTCCTCTGAACTGTCCCTTATCACTCTCACTCCCCAGAGCACCCCCTTCGACAATTTTAGCTGTTTTCTGGCATTTGCTGCCATATTTCTAAGTCCTATGCTGATCTTGCCTTTCTTTTTTTTGTTTTAACAGCCATTTATGATACTATGTAAATGATAATTAGGTAGGTTATTCCTAGAATCTTACGACTCCTGAGCTCTTCTTCTTCATAAGCAAATTTGAACAAACACCAGGTGATGTTCTCAGAGCGGGTCCGGGTCTTGCTTATTTGGTGAGGAATTTCGCAACACCGTGATATCAGATGCCTCCAGCTCTGCTAGATGCACGCCCTTATGATTACAGGTTCCTGGCAGGACAGCTGGAGGGCGGGTAGTTTTAAAGGCAGGTGAGATTTGGGCTGTTTTCACAAAATCTTAGAGGCTGAAATCACAGCCGTCTTTCCCTGCCCTCCAAGGGCAAGCCGGGGCCACGCCCTGGGAGATGGGAGCTGCCCGGGAGGGCGCGTTGCAGGCGGCCTGAGAGCTCTCCCCGCCGCCGCCAGTCTCATCGCTGGTGCTGGGCCCTCCTGGCTGGGCTGTTGCCGTTGCTGTGGTTCGTTTCTCTGGCTCATCTCAGTGGACCAGCAGCCCTTCTGGAGCCTGCTACCTCAGTGGTGATGGAAGCGGCTTCTGAACGTCCTCATTCTGGGTGGGTCCAGTGATTCCGACCTGAAAGGGCCCTGGTGCCCGAGTGGGGAGCACGGCGCAAGGACCCCAGTGACTTATCGTGAAAGTGGAAGCACTGGAGTCACTGTTCCCCGAGACCCCGCGGGGTTCCAACTTCTCAGCATCGAGAAGGAACATACGTGGTGACACTTGACCATGAGCTGCAGAGCCTCTGTTCGGCTGCGAGATTCAATATAAAAGAAAGATGTGCCAGGAGCCTCGAGGCCAGTGTGGGTGTGAATAGATGGGCCAAGGAGCCAATGGGATAACAGCGCCTCTGAAATTCTCCCCACGTCCCAGCCTCTTGGCCTTTTGTGATACTTAGAGAAACGTATGTTCATTATTTCAAAATAAATGCTTTAAATACAAACTTAGAGCTTGCTAAAAAATAATTGCTGTTCTCTATTGGGATTTTTTCTGGGACGATAAAGATTTATTATCATAAAGAGTCTATAATTAAAGACTATCTTTTATAAAAGGCAGCCATTAAGTCTTTATTTGCTGCAGCCTTTTTTTTTTAATTGAAGACTAAGCGTTTATAGAGTACACATCATCTCTAAAGTACCTTAGCAAACATTAAGCAATTGTTGCACTAGTATTAAGAGGTAATAGCACCTACGTTTTTCAGCTTGGTTCAGGAGAAACCAACATTGAGTGATTTGAACTTAACCTGGGGAGGGGGCGGGAGAAAGGTTTTCATTTTCTCTGCACTGCTGACCGTGTCTCATATACTCCATGTAGCAAGACCTGGGCCTTGGAGTGGATTCTTTTAAGTTTTACAAGAAGAAAAGGGAGCAAAGCGCTTATGATGCTTTTAAACGTAAGGAAAACCCAGGAGAAAGGCGGTGCGGGTAGCATGGGATTGAAGAGGAGACCACAGGGGCCTGGGCGCTCGGGCACCAGGACAGGCTCCTTGGAGCTTGACGGGAGGGTCCCCCAGGAAGTCTGGTGGTTTGAGGGGGTCAGTCTCTTATACTCGGAAAGAGAAGGTGGAGATTCTAAGTCACCACGTGCTCAGTGTACATAAGAAAACGGAGAAAATGTCTACATTTATTTAAATAGATTATTTAACATATTGACCCATGTTAATTAAAGAAGTGAGCTCTTGTGTCTAAACCACTAGATAATTGCCTTCCTTTACAGAATGTGCTCTGGAGATTTAAATTCTCTCAGCTGAAAGGATCTTCAGATGATGGGAAAGCTCGGGTGAAGCTGCTGTTTCAGAATCTGGACACCAAGCAGATTGAGAAGAAGGTAGGAACTCACCCCCCTGAGCCCAGCCTCTCCCGAGTCAGCCCGGGTGTCCGAGGGTGGACGTGCCGTTCCACCGGCCTAGGGAAAATCATCAGAATTGGAGTGTGAACCCTCCTCAGAAATCAGCAAGGATGTCACAAGAGCCCATAGTATGTCTCCTGTTAGAGGCTTTAATATCCTAAAATTGTAATCATCGAAACATTATTTGATTCCACTGAAAATCACAATTTGCTTAGTCAGTATTAGCAGGAAAACAGTATTTAAAAATACAGGGGGGGCTTCGCTGGTGGCGCAGTGGTTGAGAGTCCGCCTGCCGATGCAGGGGACG
>NC_041225.1:26250526-26279303 GCF_002837175.3 Physeter macrocephalus
GAGAGGCCCGCGTACCGCAAAAAAAAAAAAAAAAAAAAAAAAAATACAGGGGAAGTCAATATTTAAAGGAAGAGTTTTACAAACTGCATTAAGTGGTGGATTGTCTGTGGTATTAGGAACAAACTACTCTGTTAATGCAAAGGCTCCTGACATAACTTACAGATTCATTGCATTGAGCTGTCATTTTACTATCAGCAACTGTTGATCTTTTCCATACTTTATGTATAACTGTGTTGTCAACAACCCAGTTTTAATATAAACTAAAGACAAACTGAAGGATAAGTTCCATACACAAAACCAAAAGAAAGAGAAAACAAAAATGCAAAAGCTACACACACATATTGTTTGGAAACTGATTGTCAGCACTTTGCACGCACTTTTTGGTGAAATTCATCAGAGGGACACATCTCACGTGACATTGTTATATCCAAATATTGTGTCAATTCTTAACATCTCTTCACTGAGGTTAATGAGATAATGCGCCACATCTACTTTTTAAGTACGACGGAGATTGTGCAGAAACGCTTCACATTATTGTATTTAGGGAATGGATAGAATCAAAATCAGGCTGTAACCACTGTCAAGACTTCGGGGTCTGGAGGTGTACAACAGGGCAGCCGGTGGGACAGTGATGCGGGCAGGGACTCGGGTCCCTGGGCTGTGATGGAGAGGTGGCCACGCTCAGTCACGCCACCCTGAGCGGAGTCCAGTGGACATTGCCACCAGCAGAGGGGGTCAGAGGAGAGTGGGGACGGGGAGGGAGTCTGGAAGTGATTGTGCTGTGTGTTTGGTCCTTGGTCTGCGTGGATGCGGCTAACACAGCAGTTCCTCCTCTGCTGATGCATTGATTTGCCCTTCGCCCTAGGGACTGCTGCCAGGAGGGACCCAGGACCCCTCCAGGCTCAGGTCCTGTGCCGTCCGTGTGAGCCGGGGGATACTTAGGAAGTTAGCCCCCCAGTGCGCCCGGGTTCCTGTCCTCACGGGTTCCAGGGGCTTTGCCAGAGCGCCTGGTGTCCCGGGACACGGTCACATGACACCTGGGTTCCCTTTTCACAGGGACTCCTCTTTCATTCGATTTAAAAGTATTTATTTTTATTTTTTAAGGTTTAGTCAACTCTTGGTTATCTGTGTTGATAAAGGGAGTAGAGGCATTGGATGCTCTAAACCAGACAGTTTGAAACAGATGACATAAACTTTGGGGCATGTGTATTGAAGCAGACTCGGTTTCTTTGTGGCCCTCAGCTTAGGCAGCTTCAGTTTCCATTTTCAGGAAAAGAGAAAGTCCTAGAAAGTTGTGGAGGCCACAGGGGCGGATACAGGATTTGCAGAATTGAAGCTTAAACAGTCTGCAGGTCTCTCTTTATGAAAAAAAATACAAAATTGCAAATGCGATAAGCTAACTAGACACAGAAATGAGTGTGAGACACATCAAACCTCCCAGGAGACCCAAACTGAACCCATGTCCACGTGAACCCTCCCCCCAGATCCCAGGACCTCCAGCAGCCCCCCTGTGCCTCCCCTCCGGGGCCGTGGGGTGCGAGAGAGTAGGGCAGAGGGGGGCGGGGGTCTCAGCAGGTATAACACATGGACCAGGGACCCCTTGCTCAGGCCCCTCGCGGGGCCTTGCAAGTGGGGATGAAACTGGGGACAAAAGTAGTTTCCACGTTGTCACACGGAGCAGGAAACATGCACGTGGAGAGCCTCTAATAAACACGGGCGGCAGTTTGAACATCAGCTTCAGGCTGATGTTCTGCGTTTATTACAGCTTGTGAGACAGAGGGAAGGTTGGGAACGCCAGTCGGGAATCTAGAACCCGTGAGAGCACCTGTAGCTACCGCTGGATTTCAACCAAGAGCCGGGCACTGAATTCCGAATAGGAACCAGGGCTATGGCCGGTGAAAGGGAGAGCAGCGTGATGTCGCCAGTGAACCAAGAGTTTCAGAGAAAACTATTCCTATTAATTGAGCTTTTAGTTACGGGAGTGAGAGTCGTGGAGCAGTTAACCTTTGAGTGTTTATGGAGACTCTTTCTGGGATGTTTAACCGGATCGCTGCCTCAGGAATGAGCGTAAAGAGAAAATGCCGAGTTGCTCTGGAATCCGAGGGAGGATTTCCGGGGCTTTGGGAGCGCAGAGGGGAAGTTATTTTTTCTATCCATTATTTACAAAAACGTCATGCAGTTCCGGGACTTGGGCTGACCCCACAGCGAGGCCAATGGCTGGAGCTTTGGGGTTGCAGTCTTTTTTAAAGAAAGTATTTGTTTTCATGTTTTCTACATCTTTCTCCTAAAAAAAGCGTGTCGCATAACCAAGCTTTCTGAAATGCAGGATTTACTTGCCTACTGATCTGCTTAATAGATTATAAGCGAATTATAGTTAAGTTACAAGGACCGAATTTGGGGTCCACTGCAGGGAGGGACGGTGCCCTTCTACCCACCCCCGACCCCTTTCCTATGCCCGTTGTTTGTATTTTACGCGTTTCTCTGTGATTTCATTTCTGCCTCTAGACGGAGCCGTCAAGGGCAGCTTTTCTTTAGCTTTTTATCTTCAGAACTTAGTAAATGTGTTTTAAATGAAAAAATTAATGAAGAAAGAAAGAGCCAGTTAGTATTGAAAGAACTACCAGATACGCTCACAAAAATTTTTATCAGTTTCCAAGGAAAAAATTGTTCCAATTATCGTGAAAATCCCTGACGACTCTGCACACGAAGGTTTCTGGCGAGCCCAGCTGAGAATCCACGAGGCAGACGTTGGTCGCTGAAGGCAGCGCACTGTGTGATTTATGTCTTTAGGAGGAACAGAGGCGGGTGTTCTTCACTCTGTGATGATCCGGGAGGATAAACTCCACTGGAAACTATTCCTTGGCGCCGTGAGTCGCGCAGACGGTCAGACGTGGACGGCGGGGGCTGAGCAGGGGTACATCACGCCGCTGCCGGCTTCAGGGAGTAACCGTGGCGGCGTCGGATTGTGGAGAGATGGTGGAGGGAGACAAGGCCAGGTTCCTCCTGAAGATGGAGTGAAGCGGGGCCTCTACAGAACAGGGGACACGCGAGTGCGGCCTCTTCCAAATATGGGTCTGAAATTGTCCTTAATCTGTTTTCCCGGAAGCTCAACGGAACAGAGCTTTCCTTTCTTTGCGCTTCTTTTCCCTTCCTCCCTCCCTTTCTTCCCTTCTTCCTTCCTCCCGGGTCCCCTGCACGGTCGGTCAGTAAGGTGCCCCTCCTCCGTGTGGGGACAGGGAAGGTGCACCAGCCGCGTCCCGCCTGCATCCAGGTTGGAGCCCAGCATCACCGGCCGCCTTGCCGTTTCTCACCTGCTGGCCTTTGACTCTGCTTCTCAGCTTTCTTCCCGGACATTGTGCTTCCCGTAGACATGTGCTTGGAAAACATCTGTCAACGGTTTGCCGTGTCCCAGGGTCTCTGTGCAAGGGTCGTCTTGGTTACGACACCTGCCTGGGGACCTGCCCCTCCCTCCGAGCCTTCCTGGGCTGTCGGGCCTTCACCGCGGCCCAGTGGGTGGGGGGATCTTTTATCGCACCCGGTACGTTACAAGCCGCCGCTGTGCTCGGTCCTTCATAAGCACGACTGCCTCATCCCCACGAGCAGCCCGGGAGAGAAGCGCTGGCATCACAATATATGTTTAATATGGCACAAAACAGATTGTTCAAGTCGGCGTAAAGTGTACGTTAATTCACGTACAAGCCAGAGCGACTTCCCCAGACCTCAACATGTGAACGTTTCTTCCATGAGCAAACGCTGCCGCTCAGAGGCCCCGGCACAGCACTGGCTGGGCCGCAGAGTCCACAAGTGGGAGACCATATCTGACCCCCTCAGTGGGCCTGTCTCCACACTCAGTGGCTGAGCCCCGATCTGAGTTCCCTGTAAAATAACACATGGGAAATTGTGTTCAGTGCATGGTTATCCCTGCTAATTGTCACGTTCAATTATACTCGTTGGGGGCATTTTCTAAGGGAAATTACAACGCGTATTCACTTATTCTAGAGACTCGTTCATTTATTTAACCATCATCTCTTTCAAGTATAGCTTTGATCAGCTTCCATGTTGAATTCTTTGGGAAGGACAGTGGTTAAGGCTCCCTTTGAAATACGGTCTGTGTCTGAATTGCTACAGCTGAGTGGAAACTGGTCTCTTAAGCGGTTACAGACTTTAAAATTTCCCCCTCGTGCACTGGGCCATTAGATGACAGTTAGGGAAAACTAAAAGCCCAGGATGGCTACCGCTCCTCGGAAGGGCTGTCTCTCATCTCACGGACAGTTTTTGACGCATGTCTGCAGTTTGCGCAGCAAGATGGAAGGAGGGGTAGTGCCATAAGGAAATGTGGTTTCTGCGCGGGGAGGTGTATTGAGGGCATCCGGGCAGTGCTAACACTTACACGTTTATTGAAAGTGTCACCCTTGTGATAGATGGAACATTCCTGAGAGTAAGGATCATAAAAGAAGAAATGTTTTCTCAAGTTTGGGTGACCTCAGTCTTCATAGTTTGACGAGCCCTGTATAGACCCTCATGGCTTCCTGAGAGTTTTAGCCAATTAAGGAAAAGATCAAGGTATTAAAACACTTAAAATTTGATAATTATGCCAAGCTGTAGATCATATTTAAAATCAGTGTTTCAGCCACCATGAAATGTTAAAACACTTTATAAAAATCGAGGTCATTGGGACAAATAAATTGCAGAGGAAAGTTACTGGGTGACAGGGTTCAGTGGGTGAAACTCACAGAACATGAGACAGAACTTGCGGGCCATGTGCCCCAGCCTCCGGCTCCACGCTAGCAGCTCTCTGACCTGCCGAGCACGCAGACACACACATCCATGTGCACGAACGCTTACAACACATGTGTGCATGCAGAGCGTACACACACGGGCACACGAGTACAGGGCACACGTGTGCACACACGTTCCCACACGTGCACAGGCGCACGTGCACACACGCAGGCTCTGGCACGATTCATCTGCTCAGTTGGGAACACGGTGAGCGCTGCTGTGGGAGAGCTCTGCAGGCTTCGGTGGAGGCCGAAGTCCTGACCTGACGCTGCTGGTCAGGTGACTGAAAACCCAGCACAGACGGGGTCAGGATGCCGAACAGAGGACCTGAGTGCTATGTCAGTTACAGGAAAATCAAGAATTAAACCCAATTGTCAGGATATCAGTGCAAAAACCCAGAAAACCAGTGTGTTCGTGTTGACAGCCGCCTTTCTTAGTTCGTGTGTATTTGTACTTCCTTGAGTAACTTCCTTGTGGTTCTAAGAACATAGAATCTGTTAAATTTTCTGTAATGTGTTTTTCTAATATTTATAATATATGAGTACATTCTATTTTTTCTTGCAGGAACTGGAGTTTCAGGATCTGACGGCTGTTCTACACTGCATCCACTCCTTCATAGCAGCGAAGGTGGCCTCGGTGGATCCGGTATTTATAGACAGTCAGAGTATTGCCAGAAAATACATGTATAGCAGCTGAGCAGTGCTTCTGTTGAGTGCTGAAATTTAAATTATTTTCTTAAGAAATGAATATTTCCTGCACAATATTGCGACTTTGTGTGATTTTATAATGCTCCTATAGTTGTGATACCAATAAAACATGTCACTAGTTTCCAGAGATGGGTTGGACTTGTTCCATCTGACAAGGAACACAGCCTCCGCTCAGGCAAAGCTGTGGCTGAGAAAACTCGACTTCCCTGTGAAATAAGGCGTGTCACCACAGTCCTCCAGATCACGTGAAGGTGCCAACAGCACACACTGCTAAAACCCACATTTCATTTCCATTTTTATTTCCTTACGATCGAAAATGCCAAGAGCTCACCACTTTTATTTTCCCCAAGAATGGAAAGTTTTCCTTTGGATTTCCATCATGGTTTATCCCAGGACATTGGATATAGTTCTCTGTGCTATACAGCAACTAGGGATGATCCTACTAAGTGAAGTAAGTCAGAAAGAGAAAGACAAATATCATATGATATCACTTATATGTGGAATTTTAAAAATGATACAAACGAACCTATTTACAAAACAGAAACAGACCCACAGACGTAGAAAACAAACTTACAGTTACCAAAAGGGAAAAGGTGGGTGGGAGGGATAAATTGGGAGTTCGGGATTAACAGATACACACTACTATATATATATATGTATGTATGTATGTATGTATAAAGAGAAAGATACAAAGATGCAGTGGTCATTGACGGCCAACTTGATTTCACTCAGAAAAGCCTTTTCCTCTCAGTGGCCAAGAGCCTGCTGGACGCAGGGCTGTGGACAAGGATCCCATCTCAGGAGGCCTTTCTTCCCACCATGGCCACCTTGGACAAGTGAACGCTGGGCCACTGGCAGCCCTGCAGACTTGCGGTCGGGGGAAAGGGACACGGGCCCCCCATCAGAAGCACAGCTAAGTCAGAAGGAGAGACGGGATTGGTGAAAACGCACCCTAGAAACTTTGTAAAGCTCCCAACTGGCTAACCCTGGGATAAAACTAGCACAGCGTATGTTCTAGAAGATAGCACCACACTGGAGTTAAAAGACTCTAAATCCAGGGAGACAGAGTCAACAGAGCTAGTGTGAGAAAAACGTGGAGGTCTGAGGTGAACAGCTCATGGTAGGTTTATTTATTCAACAAACACTTGTGGAAGGTTCTTCGGGGCAGGCACTGTGGCTGGTCCTACAGCCACAGCAGGAGGAGGCTGAGGACCCGGTGCAGCCTGTGGGCTCGGATGAGGCCAGGTGGCCTCAGGAGGCCAACGTGACAGGTGACGGCGGCCGAGGTAGCAGCCGAGATCCACCCTCGTGGGTCAGTTCAGACATGGGATGTGGCCTTCATGCTTCCGGAAGAACGTTGGCATATTGGTTCCAAATAGACATCATTTTGTAATATAACACGTTTTGTATAAACTACGACTGTCTACCACAGGTTAGGAATTCTAGATTTTTGTATAGTAATTAGGAAGCTGGTTTACTTTAAAGCCCTGGACCATTCATAAATGTGATGGTGATTGTACCACGTTAGCAGGATTTCCATAATCTGGCTAATAGTGTTCTTTTTTGTGTGTTTTTATTTTAAAACTCAAAGGCAATACCCACATGACTTAGAATTTCGTCACTCTTGATAAAACAGTGCATACTTGGAAATTTGGATAAGAGTGAGTGTCGTATTCCGTTCGGGCTGCTGTAACAGAAACCACAGACTGAGGGCTTATGAACCACAGACATTCATTTCTCCCAGTTCTGGAGGCCGAAGTCTGAGATCAAGGCGTCCGCAGACTCCGAACCCTCTTCCCGGTTCAGATGGTGTCTCCTCGCTGTGTCCTCACCCGGAGGAAGCGGTGCTATAAGGTCACCAATCCCATCACGAGGCGCCACCCGTGCGGCCTCATCACCTCCCAGAGGCGCTGCTTCCAGACACCAGCACCCTGTGGCTTGGCTTCCATACAGGAATTTGGGGGGACAGAAACAGTCATAGCAATACGGAAGGACACGCATTTAACTGGCTTTATACGGCTTTTGCATTTGTTTTCTCCAAGTGCTGAGAGTCAGGACAGGCTTTCGTGACTTCTTGAAGGTGCAGGTGACTCACAGCTCTGTCCTAGAAGACATCCTTTTATTTGTTCAAAAAGCACTGATAAACCCCTGCTATGCTCAGGGCCATTAACCGTTGTGGGTAATTCAGACACAGAGAGTTCAGGGTCACCTGTTCACAGTTGTAGGAACTCCCCGCCCAGCCTTCAGTCTCACTGTTATTCCCCACGTCATTAATTTCTTTTCTTTTTTAATTTTGTTTTTCTCAGTTTTTTTGGTGTCATTAATTTCAAAGGTCAATGGACAGTTGAAGTTCCCAAGCCTGAATGTATTCCAACATGTGCACTGACATACAATTGTTGGTGATGAATAAAACCCCAAACAACGGTGAGAGGAACATATATAGCTTCAGAATATTCAAGGAAGATACAAACGGCGTTCTAAAAGATAAAGGAAGCTGCTACCTACAGTATGTCTACAGCATCCATTTCAAATCCATAAGTAATACGCTGAGTGTGATAAATTAGCGTCGTTTTTATGCTGATAGGTATAGAAATGCCTGTGTTGGTTTAGAACTCTTTTCTCCCCTTGGGAAGAAGAACCACCTTTGAAGACTCTTCAGCCGAACGGAAAAAGCAGCTCCACCGTCACCCACATGGCCTCTCTGCTTCTCTCACCCTTTCCCTTTACCTGCCCGTTGCATGCATTCGGGACGCAGGTAGAATAACGCTGAGAAAAATCAGCTGCAGAATCAGCAGTCTTCTCGCTGCTCAGGATTTCAGAGCCGTCCAGGGCTTCAGCTCACGGGGGTGGGGGTGAACCCCTCTCAAATGGATTTCTGCCCCTAATCAAAGAGTATTCTAGAACCAGGACTGCAGCGGTGAGCCAAGCAGACAAAAATCTTTGCCGTGTTCCCCAAACTGGAGCCACAGTTCCGACAGGGAATCCTGAAGACGTATTCCGGATGCTCTGAAACAAGGGGGCAAGGACTCCAGGACGTTGAATCAGCAACAGGCCTCCTCGGACAAACTGCTCTCGGGGTCAAGGCTTCGGACACTCTCTGCTTCACAAGGTCACGAGGATCCAGTCTGGACAGAGGTGTTCTTTACGCCCAAACTGCTGGAATGCGAGGAACTGGAAACCCCCTCGAGTCCAGTTCCTGTGCTGCAGCCGTGTCACCAGCTCCTCCCTGGCGGGGACCTCTGGTCACCTCCATCAGAAACCCTCCTGCCCCTCCGGCCACGGGACAACCCCGGCCAGCCCCAGGCTTTTGTGTGTGTGTTCCTTTTTGTTTTCACTGACGCGGCTGAATTTTTGGCTGAGTTCATCTTTTGTTGTTAGTCGTGGAAAATGAATTTTCCAAGTGTGTTACAGACTTACCAACCCACGACCTCTCAGGGAAACGATCCCTGCTGTGTTGGGCTTTTCCTATCTAGTAGAACCAAATGTTGGCCCTTCAGGGGTCTAACTTTCAGCAGAGAATATCTGAAAACATTTATTCAACATTGTTGACAGAGGAATTCTTTGGAAAGAACAGCACACCTGAAAAGGTGAGCCCTTTAATTTGTAGATTTATCTTTTAAATAGATGCATGCGAATTTTAAACATCGAAACAAAAAGATTGATTAGTGAGTTTTTTCATTCTTTTTTTTTCTCATTTTCAAATTTTAAAAAGAAAAAATTATCATGAAGTAAACTGCATCAAATTACTTCCATCACAAATTGCTGATAGAACATGTAGAAGATAGAAAAAAAATCACACTCTTAACTTGGGTCTACGTTAGCAGAGTAAAGTGGCGAATTAAAAACTCGTCTTCATAATGGAAGAGAGGCTCTATCTTGGTTTACAGCATCTACACCATCACATGAAAAGGTATTCAGAGGCAGGAATTACTCAGTATTTCCAACCCTCTAGATCCCTCAGGCTTCGGAGTCGAAATTCTATTTCTGTTTTTTGTTGAAGCTGCATACTAACCACGAATCTGCTATATTCCCTTGTTTAGATAAATGGCCTCAGTTCCAAAACGCAGCATGAGGTAAAATTAGAGCAAAGATTCGGCCAAATGCTGTACAGTTTGTCGCCGGAAGGTGAGGAAAAGTAGATGAGGACCCAGGAGGCTATTTTCAGTCACAGGTGGCGAGTGTTTCCCTCAGTCCCTTGGGAGTGAGGTCCTGAGTCTTTCATTCAGGTCGCTTGTGTCCCTCGAGCGTGTCCCCTGGGCATTGGGTGCAGGCTGGGCTCTGACAGGTGCCTCTACCCGGGCTGGGGTGGGAGGTACGTCAGCTCACAGGTGCCCCTACCCCTGGGAAGAGAAAGAGGAAGGAGGCCCCGGCTCTGCCGTCCGGGGGCCAGCTGTCCACTTAACTACAGCCCGCCCCCGAGGCCCCTGGAAGTGGGGTGCACAGCCCCCTTCCGCCCGCAGGGCCGGCCTGTCCTCCCCAAACGCCTGCCGGGAGCGAAGCCCAGCTCTGACCTTCAGCCAGTCACCCAGTGCCAAGTGCTTTTATAAAAAGTGTGCCCCTTTTCCACTCCTTGCAGGAGGAAGCCGCCGCACGAATGCACGCAGACGGGACTGAGCGGCCTTCCTGCTCTTTCAGACAGTCCACGAGGGACATTCCTACAAGTCTGTCTGATCTGAGCAAACAGGTCATTAAGGGGCTTTGGGTCGTGTCCTCAGAGGTTCCATTTCTGCCTAGAAATGACCCGAGACGGCCTTCCACTTACCATGGAGCAGCGATCCTCCTGGCCCTCCTGGCCCTGGGCCCCGTGTCTATGTCGCCCGCAGGGCACCGGGCACTCTCAGCGCAGAAGGGCCAGGGGTCGCGGCCAGGTGACGCTGCTCCTGCCAGGGGGGCCCAGAGTCGGCCAGGGGCACAGCCCTACTGCGCGGCCAAGGCCCAGGCCGTAAATAAGCAGGGGCCGCGCCTTCTGAGCCAAACCCAGGCCCGAGCCTTCCGCCCCACTCCCCCGTTCTCCCCAGAATTGAGAATAAAGGCATTTAACCACAGGTAACATTCCGAGATCAACTTAATGGTATTTCAGAACTGAGCAAACTTAAATGCTTCTGGCAATGAAAGAAAACCAAATGCACGTTTCTGAAAAACTTCCCGAGGGCCGTGGCAGCATGACAGACAGCAGTACAAAAAGACGAGCACAGCTTTCCTGAAAAGTGGTTTATATTCTGGCAGTGACAAAATAGATAATACAGAGTTTGGTTGGAAAAAGGATATATGCTTTATTGGTACCCAACAGTAAATTTACACCACAGTAAGAGACAAGAATACTAAATAATACATATTTTTCCTGAGAAAAAATTTTCTCCTAGAATAAACTGTTCCTTTAAAACTGGAATTCAAAGCAAATGCAAAACAAAAAGAATATCCACATGTTTCCTTCAGGGAAATCAATATTCCCGATTTCCTCCAGGTAGACATTATTTTTCACCTTGACTCACACACAGAGAGAAAACCCTGCCTGCCCTGAACACAGTCTTTGTCTCGGATTTGGCAGGAGATTCATGAGCTCCACAAGAATAATATGTGCCTGCACGTGTGTCTACCATATGTCTGTGTGTGCACAGGTGTGTGTGTTCCTGCCTGTGTGTGCCTGCGTGGGAGCCTATGTGTGTGTACATGTGCACGTGTGTGTATGTGTGCGTGTGTGTTCCTCCCTGTGTGTGCGTGTTCCTGCCTGTGTGTGCCTGCATGGGAGCCTACGTGTGTGTGTGTAAATGTTTGAGCGTGTGTACGTGTGTGTACGTGTGCGTGTGCGTTCCTGCCTGTGTGTGCCTGCATGGGAGCATAAGTGTGTGTGTGTACGTGTGTGTACATGTGAGTGTGTGTGTGTGCACGTGTGTGTACATTGTGAGTGTGTGTGTACGTGTGTGTACGTGTGTGTGCGCGGTGTGTACATTGTGAGTGTGTGTACGTATGTGTACATGTGTGAGTGTGTGTGCACGTGTGTACACATTGTGTGTACATGTGTGTGTGCACGTGTGTGTACATTGTGAGTGTGTGTACATGTGTGAGTGTGTGTGTGCACGTGTGTGTACATGTGTGTGTGTACGTGTGTGTACATGTGTGAGTGTGTGTGTGCACGTGTGTGTACATTGTGAGTGTGTGTGTACGTGTGTGTACATGTGTGTGTGTGCACGTGTGTGTACATTGTGAGTGTGTGTACGTGTGTACATTGTGAGTGTGTGTGCACGTGTGTGTACATTGTGAGTGTGTGTGCACGTGTGTGTACATGTGTGAGTGTGTGTGCACGTGTGTGTACATTGTGAGTGTGTGTGTACGTGTCTGTACATGTGTGAGTGTGTGTGTGTGTGCACGTGTGTGTGTGGAGCAGGAGGAAGGCAATTTCAGAAATAAACATGGCTTCTGTTTCCAGAACCTGGAGAAGTGACGCTCAGGACACAGCAAACATCTACCAGCCCCATCCCTTCCCCGGGGCAGACTCTCGTTTGAGGATCTTCTAACTGAGAAACGAAAACAAACGTCGCCATCGGGTCGGATGACGTGGAGCGGCCCAGACACCAAGGGGCTCACAGTCACAAAGCCGTCCCTGATCCGCGGGGCCGGGTGCACCCTCCAGGTACGGTGACAAGCCGGTGACGGGAGAGGCTGGGGAGAGCGCGGGGGTCGGGCTCAGTGCCCGGAAGCTGACCCCTGGGGGGCCTGGCTTCTCCCTCTGAGCTCCGGGACCCGACGGCGGGGCTGGGATCCGCTGCCCCCGAGGCTCGCTCAGCCCCAAACTTTGACCCCTCCGGCCAGGGGTGGGGGCCGTCCCACGCCTGAGGCTGGAGGCTCAGCTGCTGCTTCCTCGGGCTTTTATTCTGGGAAGTTGGGCCTCTCCTGGGTCAGCAGAAGCTCTCAGCACTGAAACGGCCTTAGGTCATTGCTGGCAGTGACCAGGGCAAGGTCAGCACTCACAGGGACGGAGGTCAGCGGTGACGGTGACCAGGGTCAGCGGGGACCGCGTGGAGGGCGAGCCCTGTCAGCGCCAAGGGTCGGGGCTGGCCTGCGGGGGAGGAGGCTGGCGTGTGACCCCGTTTCCCCGTCGCGGCCGTCCTCGCTGGGCCTGTCTTGAGGCCGAGCCCTCCCCGCTCCCCGAGCAGAGCAGGTGCCCTGGCCGCCCCCACGCCCGCCGCGCTGTGCTCCGGGCCTGCCGGGGCTCCGGGAGGACCCTGGGCAGCAGGCGTCCGGTGCTCCCCGTGCCCTGGCCCGTCCTGGAGGATGAGGGCGGAGTGATCTAGGGCCTGGGACCCCAGCGGGACGACGGGGAGGGGCTTCCCCCGGGGAATTAGGCTCTGCGATGGTAAGAAATCAATCTCAAATTTAATGAACGAGGGCTTCTCTGACACAGGAGCGTGAGAATACGCATGCCCGCCCACCCCTGGCCGCAGGTTCTTCCCCCCGTGCTGTGACTTTGGGTCCCCAGCCCTCCTCGAGGCCAAGTTCAGCCGCCTCTCCTTGACCTGCCCGGCCGGCTCCACCGAAGGCAGGACGGGACCCGGGGGTCAGCCTGTGGGGCTTGAACACACACGTGGGGAGCCTTGGTCGCCACGTCACACGGGAGGACCTCTGGGGACACGGGGCCAGCTATGGACTACTCAGACCCGCACATCCCAAAGCGTGCCATCGGGCCGAGGGCCCCTTGGGGACGCTCAGACTTTGGGGAAGGGATTGCACCCGGGAAAGTGCCCGCTGGACCCCGTGGTGGGTGCGGGAGGGCTCCTAGGGTCTGCGCCGTCCCAGAGGATGGGGTGCCCGTGACGCAGGGGATGGAGGTGGGCCCCGGGGCCGCGCCCGCGGACGGATCAAGGGCTCTGTTAATCTCTTCCCTTTAACCATGAGTTCATCTCGTGAGCTGCGTCTCACCCGTGTTTTGAAAGAGCAAATACAAACTAAGAGGCTTGATTCTCCTGTGGTAATGAGGGGAGAGACTGCCCCCTCTTCCTTTTTCATAGAGCATCGACTTTGGAAACCTTGGAATTATAAGTTCTTTCTCCTTCTCTTTGAAATGTAGATAATTTCCTTTTAAAGCTAAATAAGCCTTCTTGCCAGCTTTACAGCCCAGGAACATCTTTCTCAAGGGCCTGGAAACATCTCTGAACTGTCAAGTCAAGGAATAAGCCTTGTCTCCCGTCCTGAAAGGGAAGAGCCCAGAGGGCCTCAGAAAATAACTCTGTTTATTTAGTTCACTGCAGTAATCTTTACCAGCTGTACTGTCTCAACTACATTCACAAATGTGAGAAGACAAATGCTTTGTCTACCTGTGCTAGTAAAATTCACTTTTCTCTTAGACACTGAAAATTGTGAGCTTATTTTATATACAGATACTTTTAGCACACAAAGTATCAGGTGTTTGCCATCACATTGAATAAAAGGGAATGCACATTTTGACTCACTATTCTATCGTTCATTTTTAAATAATCCACGGTTAAATCGGCAGAGGTAAATGAAAATCACCCTTTACCCCACCTCCAGCCCGCTGATGGGAGGACTGTGGCCTTGTTATTCCACCACGAGACACAGAAAAGGGGCAGATGCTCCCCGGGTCAGGTGCCGATGACACTCGGAGAACCACCTGACACCAACGCGTCCTGATGAGGTGGGGGCTGTCACTGCATGCCACGTGGTCAGGCCAGGCCGTGCGGTGCGGTGTCGCTGGGCCGGGAGGAGCCCCCGGGGGCAGGATGAAGAGGCCCCGGGAGCCGGGAAGGGAGCTCAGAAAGGACGCGGCTGTGAGAGCGGCCCCGCCCGCAGGCCACGGCCGGACACCCGCCGTTGCTCTGGGTGGGATGGAAGGCAGCCGGAGGGGTGGAGCCCAGGGCGGCAGACAGCCGCCCTGCCCGTGATCCTTTGGTTCAGCCCCAGCAGTGACTGGGTGTCTGACTGTTGGCAGGAACTTCCGCATCTCCGAGCCTCAGTTTCCCCATCTGAAAATAGAAGCGACGGCAGGTGCCTCGTGAGGATGTTACAGGGGCTGCGCACGGTCATACACGTGCAGCGTCACGTCCTTTACCCGGGTGCCTTACCTGGGAAAACCAGTGCTTCCCTGCTTGCCGCAGCACGTCGTCTCTGTGGATTCTCTGAATTAGGTGATTATCATTGCTGACCAGGAAAGCTGCCTCCTTTTGCCACAAGAAAACGCAACCTGAAACGCGGGGCTTCTGGCTGGAGAGCGCTTTTCAGCCTGGACGCCGTGGACTTTAATTTCCATCCTTCATACAGCACTTGACCTCCTGTCCTTGTTAGCAAGCTTCTTACATCCAGAGAACTCATTTTTGCAAAGTTATTAAAGATCGGTAGGGGGACTCCTGGGTTACCGAAAGCACGTACAGTTGTACTGAAAACCAGAAATATGTGTGACTTGCTTTGCACGTGTCTGAGAAGAAGGGCTCCATTGCAAGGTGCGGACCCGCCCAGCGGGCAAGTGAGACTGAAAAGTTGCTTCACGTTTCAATGGACTGATGATGCGTTCGCTGTAGGCGTGAGTTTGTTCAGGATTTTTATCGGCAAGGATCAAATATTCACACAGACTCCCTTCGCGTCTTGGCCAGTCAGTCACTAATGACTAAACCTAAAGGAGAACTTTTTAAAAAATTCCTCTTCTCTTTAACAAAAATATAAATAGAGAGACTGCTTTCGAATCCTGTGTCCCTGTGGCAACAACCGGGAACAACAGAAGTAAGAGGAAACCCTCTGGCAGTGTTCCTGGCCCTCCCCGCCCTCGGGCCTGGCGGTGCTGCCGCTCGGCCCCTGGGCCCTGCGCTGTGGGCGTCTCTCCTCGACCTGGACAGAGCGTCCTCCTCCTCGTCCGAAAGGCAGAGAGCTTCGGTCCAGGGGCCCCTGCATGCAGGAAGCGGGGCTGTGAGAGCGCAGAGGCCTCCAGCATCGGGGCCCCGAGTCGGCCCAGCAAGGCCACCTCTGGGGACGACTCACACCGATGTCCCCAGAGGAGAAGAGACCCTGCCGGCCGCGCCCGTCCCCCGCTCTCCGTGCCCCGCTGGCGCCCAGGAAGAGCCCGCACCTCCGGCGGGGCCTGGGATCTGCCGGCCGAGGGCTCGGCTGCCACCGCCGCCTCTAACCCGGCCGCCGGGCTCCACCCGGGGACTCGTCTCTGCAGTGACGGGCTCCGAGCACTGTCTCTCAGGGTAGATTCCAGTTTCCTCCGGGGGCCGGGGGAGGGTCGGGGCTGGCAGGAGTGGGGACCCCACGGCAACCTCTGCCCGGAGGCCCTGCCGAGCTAGCAACCCAGAGGACGCAGCGCAGCGGGCAGGCGGGAGGGCCCTCGGGTGCTCGAATCACAGAGCCTGGGGTCGGGGCGAGGCCCCCAGCCGCCTCGGCCGAGTCTGCACCTGTGGCCCCATCAGCTAAGTGGGCACTGAGTGCTTTTCCCAATCAGAGCCCTGGGCGTGGCCCACTGGTGTCCCCAGGCCGGCTCCGCCCACGTGAGCCCGGGAGGCTCGCGTGACCCGGGCAGGGCCACGCCGGCATCCCCCGGGAGGCCACCATCCCCGTGGGCGGGAGGGTCCACGCCCTTCCCCGGCACAAACCGCGTCCAAGAGTCACACGTGAACTGGAAGTGGAAGGCAAGGGGCCCGCGGACGCACATCTCTTCACACGGAGTCCGTGTGGGCAGGCCAGCCACGCGTGGTCCCTGGATCCCGGCTGCCTCTCGCACGCTGCCGTGAGGGCGCATCCTCTCCTCGGCGGGTACGGACGTGTGAACAGCAGCTCTGCTCCCTCCCGTGCTGGCGGCGAGAGGAGTGGGCTCCCGCCGGGGGGCCCAGCGGCAGGGCGACTCGCTGCGTCTCACTGCAGCCTGGATGGGCGGCCTCGTGTCCCCCAGAGTTCACAGCCAAAACCCTGACCCCCAGAACCTCCGGATGTGTGTGCAGATAGGGTCTTTAAAGAGGTAATTTGGGTAAAGTGAGCTCTTCAGAAGGGGCCCCAGCCCAGGAGGACAGGTGTCCCTGTAGGAAGAGGCGGTCAGGACACAGACACGCAGACGCACAGAGGAGGGCAGTGAGGACACGGGGGAGACGCCGTCTCCAGCCCACGGGACACGACCAGCGCCCTGGGGTCCGGGGAGGAGGAGAGGCCGCGTCTCACTCTGGACACGATGTTTCCAAAGGAGGCGGATCACGTGACCCCGTCTTCATTGTAAGGCCGTGGACACAGAGGGAAATCCAGATGTGTTTAGCTGTCACCTCCGCCCACGTCATATGTGTTAAGCGGACGACACAGAAGCATCCACTTCTCCAGGTGCAGAGGTGGAGAGTCACACACAGCGTGGAGGGGACCCAGGTCCCGGGGAGACGGATGGTAGGCAACACAGTTGTTAATGTAGGACAGACCCTCCCGAAGCTTCAGGACACGCGTCCCGGGGCTTTCATTTCTGTGCACGTGAACATGGGCGAATCATATGCACCGTGACTTTAAAGATACCTGTAGAACGACGGTCCCATCAACAAATTCCAACAGTCCTCGTGACCGACTGGGACATGTGCGTATGTGGTGAGGGGCTGTCAGGTCTCACTGCCTGAAGCTGGAGAACATTTTCTCAGAACATTGAAAAGGGCACACGCTCTGGACCCTTCAAAGGCAGCTGGAAATGCAATGAATACCTCTCAAAAGTGCACCCCTGAGCTGGTTTTGCCAGACTGACCAAGCAGATAGGTTTCCTTGTGTAATTGTTACTTTAACAAAAGCCAAAATGTTTTCTTTATTTCTTTTTAAAAAGGGCACAATTGCTTTTTAAAAATCTCCCCAAAGATTCCCTTTCCTAGATTGTCTTTAAGCAGTTAGTTAAATGATACAGGTATTTCAGGAGAGTCGTATAGTTTTTTGTTTATAACTCACCAAATATCAGTGTTCTTAATGCACAATATAAAGCTGAGGTCGTCAGAACATTTCATGAACCAGAAAAGCGAACTACCGACTTAACACCCACTAACATTTCTATCATCCCTTGTAGTGATTTAAATTCACTAAAGAAAGAATAATGACGCGCCCTTCTTATGCCTCTTTTCTGGAGGGATAGGACCTTTGTTGGGGCCCCGCCACTTCGGGACCGGGCTGGGGGGGTGAATAGCAACAGCCTCAGGGCTCCGGCAAGGGCGAGGCGTCAAGGCCCGGGATTCCACCTCAGTCTAATGTTTTTTGCTCAGCCCTGTGCTATCCTGACCCCTCGTGTGAGGACGCGGGGTGGGGACACCGGTGAGCTGGAACCTCTAGAAGGCTCAGCGGGACGTGGCTGCTTCAGCCCCCCGGGGCACCACGCAAGCTCCAGGCTCTGGCGCGAGGCACGGAACACCTTGGGCCCAGTCGTGGAGGGTGGCTTCAGCACAAGGACCCGCTGTCCCTGGGGGCGGCCAGCCGGCACGAGACGCCCGTGGACACGGCTACGTCAGGGCGCCGGCGTCTGAGGCTGTGTGCACAAGGCCGCCCGTCCGAGCGTCTGCCCCGAGCCGGCCAAGAGCTCAAAGGAGCATCCGGTCTCCACTGGGATCGTCCTCACGTCCAGGGCCCTAAACACAGGCCGACGCCAGCTGGTGTCCCAGTACAGGGACTCCTCTGGGTCCCTGTGTTCTCCCTGAACCATCCCGTGTGTCACATCCGGCTGCCTCGTCTATGTTCACGACCCTCTTCAGGCAAATTCCACCCAAAGGTCCAAAAGTGTGCTTCCAAATGCTGCCAGCTGGCTGCCTGTGCACAGCTCCAACGCCTCAAATCCAATGTCCAAACCCGAACGGTTACCCCTGCTTCTCTCAGCCGGCTCCCCTCCTTCCCTGGCTTCCCCAGAGTCAGACGCGGGATCTCCACGACTTCAGGCCAGCAACTCAGCCCGGCGGGGCCCCGGCTCTGCCCGCTCCCTGCTCCCAGGGAGGCAAGTCACCAAGTCCCTGCTTTGCTGTGAAGGGGCCTTGGAGTCTGGCCCTTCCTCTCACTGTCTCAGCCTGTTGCCACCATTTCAGGGAGAAATTACCGCAACCGTTGACGATCCCCCACCTGCTTTTCTAACTCATTTACTGGGTGACTTTCAGACCGACCTCTCCTATGCTAATCGTGGCATTCTAATGCTTCAAATATGTCCTGATGTCCCGGTGCTTTGCCTGCGTGTCCGCATCTAACCTCAGCTTTCACGGAGGCAGCATCCCCGAGTTTGAATAAGGCACCAAGAAGAGAGGGGAAAAGAGCAGGAAGATGATTTTCATGTAGAAGAAACCCAAGACTCAGACGCCAAGTGGAGAGGTTCAGAGACCCCACACTCTCTACAAACCAGGAGAGTGCTTCTTGGTTTCTTCTTTCCCGACACATACGCATCCTTTCCCTTTCTTCCTCACTCCAGGGCCAGAGGCGCAACCTCACATGGACCCAGGTGAGGCCACACCTGGCCAGCACACGGCCTTCTGTGCAAACACAGAGGTAAACGTTCAGCCAACCCAGGAACGGGAGCGGGTCCAGCCCGGTGACGTGGGCGGGAAGTGGAGCCTGGAGCCTCTTTATAGGCGGGAGGCCAGGCCCTGGGCAGCCGGGCACGTCCAGGGTCACCTGTCCTGCACACCTACGTCCTGGCTGAGCGGAGGAGAGGGTCTGGCTGTGAAACTGTTTGGCTTTCCTTTTTCTGAGAGAAATCCATCACTGAAACTCGGAAAGCAGTTCGAGGGAGGCTGTCATGTGGGCTCAGGGCACATCTGGGAGCCCGTCTGAGCAGAGCCGCGGGGCTGACAACTGTTAGGTCTCCTGTGACCTCAGCGCCGAGAGCGCGGCCGGCAGGCGCGGCCAGGTCGGTTCACAGGTCAGCAGGCCCTGACACGTGCTCCACGCAGGATGCCCTGTCAGCCCCGCCCCGTTTAACAGAGTTCGTGGCCCCAAAATAGCAGCAGAACATCCGAGGCTAGGAAAAGAAAAATTGGGACGATAGCAATGATTGATTGGGAATTTTTGCTTTGTCTTAACAGCTCCGTAATTCTGAAATCAGTTTATAAGCAGGAAAAAGAATGTTGTAGGAAATCCCACATGCATTTAGAAATTTTATTTACCTCTTTTCTAAAGGCTGAATTCCTCGTGTTATTCATTTTTTTTTATTCTACAGAGATGTGTTATGGGAAATAGATTTGTCTTATTCCCTGTCATTATTCCCAGAAGCTTTACAGCATTAGGCATCCCCATGAATTAAAACAGGTTGTCACCGAGCTATTCCGGTGACCACAGCTGCCCAAGAGCAGGGATCTGTTTTCAAATAGTTGGGCGGGCAAGGCCTGTCCACACCACAGACAGGCGGGTCAGAACCTCCCAGAGCTCAGACCCAAGCTCCTGAGAGCAGCCGCCTCGCGGGGACTCGTGCGGGGAGAGTCGCCGACAGGCACTCTACCTGAGGAGTCGACCGTGCCCTTGACCGCCTGGCGCTCTCAGTTCCTCTTCAGGATGGGAGCCCGGGCCGTCGTGGGCACCACGCTGGCCGTGGCCTGTGCCGGCGCTGTCTTCTCGTTCATGCTGAGACACAAGGACCGCTTTTGGGGTGAGTAACAACAAATTACGGTCTTCTGAAATCATAAAGCTGTTGCTCCCAGAGACCAGAACAGCAAGCATCGTGGGTTCTCCAGAATCAGGTAAGACCTCTTCAGTGCTTCTTTCACTTTCCAAGAAAAGAACAATAATTCTTGAGTCTAGAAGGATTAGAATACAATTCTTTCTGAAAAGTAACTGATTTTCCTATGATTACACAATAGAAAATTTCCATTTTTACCTACTCATATATTTGAAAAACATTTCTTTGGGAGTAGCTGTTTGTCCCTGTATCACAAAATCATTTTTCATTAACTCACTTCTGTGCTGTATTTTCTGGAATCAGGGTGCCACAAGGTCAAATTCAGTTAAGAACGGTATAGCTATGCCGTGGTTGAAATCATCACAGCGCTCAAACTCTGCTTCTGTTTTGAAAAACAAGGAGAAAAAGGTCCCAAACACGGAGAAGGGATGTGACTGGAGCAGGGTGTCGGAGGGCCTTTCGAGGATGCTCTCTGATCACCGGCCTCTGCAACACGGGCCCCCCGGGCAGGCTCGCCCCCCTGGGCTCTTCGGGGCTGGACGTTCTGCTCCGCTGGCCTCTCCCCCGAGCTCCGGGCCCCTTGATCGCCCTCCAGGCCTGATGAGCGGCCTGAGTCCACGCAGCCACGTCCACTCCAGGGTGTGTCTCCCGCTGAGAGCCACGGAGTCTCCAGTTTCCATGAACACGGGGGCCTCGGGGCCACGCGAACAGTTGCACCAAAGTCCTTTGCAGACCCATATGCTCCTTAAGAAAATGGCCTGGCCGTCGAGGCCGTGAGGAGGCCGGGGTCAGGCTCTGTCCCCACCCACTACTGACTGGGCCACTTTCCTGTCTGTAAAATGGAGAAAACTGGAAGATTCTCCACCACAGTTCTATTTGTGAGTATCACTGAGATGCTCTGTCTAAAGTACTGAGTGCATCGTGCCTGGACAATACGAACTAGAAAAAAGCAAAAACCGATTCCATCTTAAATATCCTCAAGCAATGTGGTCCCCCTCCTCCCAGCCCAGTAAACCCATCACAGCAAATGGGTGCAGCAAATGCTTTGTGAATTAGTCATTGCATTTCATATTTACTACAGCCCGAGTTCTCCAAAACCATAGTGACAAAGTTGTCATGAGTAAGAGCCATTCAACAGAATATAAATATATCTGCACACTAGAGTTTTTAGTTTTAGAAATCATATACTTTTTAAAAATCGGGAAAGGTGTATCTACAGCTTTGCTAGAGCGACTTTTTATTGTTTCCCCATCTCTAAGAGGTTTTTTTTTTCCCTCAGACTTTCAGTATATATATAAATAATGCACAATATAGCATCTGATAAAAATGCTGCAATTTGGAGCCTAATTTATTGTTCATTAGACTATTTGGAAGCTGGCTAATTACTTGTTTACTTTGTAAATTAATTATTTAGAAAATATCCTTAGCCGTGTACAGTGTTTCACTTTTACAGCCTTCCATACAATGATTTTTTTTCCCAGTTGACAAGCCAATGGTCATTCTAAACAAAATAACTGCGCACTGGTTAACTTTCTTTTTTACTTATTTATTCATTTATAATTGAAGAATAGCTGATTTACAATATCGTGTCAGCTTCAGGTACAGCAAAGTGATTTAGTTATACATATACACTTTTTCAGATTCTTTCCCCTTACAGTTTGTTACAAAATATTGAGTATAGTTCCCTGTGTTACATACAGCAGGTCTTTGTTGGTTATCTATTTTGTATATAGAAGTGTCGAACTTTCTTTGGAACATAACTTCTATCAGTCACATTTCTCCGTAGCCAAACTTTCAATGACGATCCCACCAGACCTTTCGTCTGGGTTTGGGTTTATATCACTTGTGTCCACAGACTTTGTGACACGAGCTGTCGGATCGCGCCCCACCCTGCCCCCCGCCTGTTCAGAACCAGCCGGGGGCGCTGGCATGACGACCAGGTCCGGGCTGGACCGCAGACGTCCATCTCCACCTGCCAGTGGGGAGCCCCTCGGGGTGGGGTGTCTTCTCTGTGGGCTGCTCCTGCCCGTGGGGTCCAGTCACCCGTTCACAGCTTAGAAAGTAGAGGCCCCAAGGGTCTCAGAGACGGCGGAGCCGTGGCCACGCTCACCGTCTCCTCCCAGGTCTGCGCGTGGAAACAACACACGTTTGAATCTGGCTGATAAACACTCAGGAACAACTATCCTTAGGTGTCCCATCCGTTTGGGAACTGTAGGCAGGTCTGCACAGCAGGAGTTTAAGTCCTCTCTCAAAAACTCCGAATAGAGCGTTTATCATGGAAAGCACGTGATTTCATCACCACACAGACTGGGGTTCGTTTCTTGCGTTGTGCAAAGTCAAGATTTAAGTGCAATCATCTGTGTGGCAAATGTTCCAACAAGTCATAGCTGTTACAAGAGAATCAGATGCAAACGAACAAGAGGCAGCAGAGGCGTTGCTGCAGAGGGGGGATTTGGGAAGTCAGCCTGATGAGTGAATCTGTTTAACAAGGAAAGCTGGCAGACTTCTTCCAGTTCATTGGGTTTCAGCAAACAGGTCATTAAAGTCAGGACTAAACACAGAGCTCAGAGCAAAGCCACGTCCTCGGCGTTAGTCGAGAGCACCGCTCAGAGAGGAAGAGTCCAGCACTCTTGCCTTGTGTTTATAGTAATCACTCTTTGGAGGTAAGTGACTTCCTTCCTCCTGGCCTGTAGTGTTTTCTTGCATAACGGTTCCACATGAGATGACCACGTACGGAGGGGACCTTCCAGGGGCAGCGCACCCCCTCGGGCGGTACCCAACTTCAGAAGGCTGATGTCTCCAGATCAGACGAATCAGGAAACTCCCTCGAATTTAGTTTTCAGATCTGAAAAGAAGAGGTTAGGTTCCAGATCTCCCAGTCTGTGATGCTACGGTCGGATGCTGCGTCTCTGGACGCCACCCTGTGCCCCTGTGGCTGCTCAACAGGAGCTGAAGGAGGTGATTGAAGAGCCAGGAAGGGAGATGAGCCCGACACCCCACACGGTGAGGAGGAGACGAAACGGGTCACATCTGCCCGCTTCCGGCAGAGACTGGAGGCAATGCAAGATGAGAACTACACTTTTACGGGGAATTTTCAGCAGAAAAATATATTTCTTATGCAATATCTGAAGAGATAATAATCTGCAAGCCTGTAACACTATCTTTAGGAACTCGGTAAACTATTTCATAGTAAGAAAAGATACTGGAGAATAAGTCAAATATGATCGATTACGCTTAAATGACAATGTTAATATCGTCGAGAAAAGGATCTCTCTAGCAACTGTTAATTCCAAAGATAGTGGTGACAGATAAACATTTTTCTTTTTACTGAATCCGTTCTCAAATAACTGCCAAGTGCCTGCGAAGAGCCGGCAGTTGATCTCATTGCAGGAGACCTAAGAGGCGGGGGGTCAGTGCGTTCGGCCAACGCAGGGCCAGGCTGACCTCAGAAACGAAAATGTGGACGGAGGGTTTGGATGGGAACGAAAGGAAATACATGAAGGTCACAGGGCCTTAAACCCCAAGCTTTCGTGGGGCTCCCAGTCCTGAGAGCTGAGTGAAATCCCCTCCAGCCCCAGGGCAGGGGTCCCTGAAAAGCCTGGCCTCTCCTGCGGGCTCTGCAGCCCCAGGCTGGTGGCTCTGCTGGGGTCCCCCTGACTCCCCTGCTCTGCCCCCTTCCTGTGCCGCACGCCCGCCGTGTGCTTCAGGCCCCACGGCAGGAACCCATGGCCGAGCTGAGGCCGCTTCCGCCCCATGCGCCCCCCACCAGCCCGGGGTTGGAGGGGCAGAGGAGGCACCGAGAAAGGACGAGAGGGAGTCACGCTGTGGAACGTGCGCTGATGGCTAGGGAAGGGCACTGAGGGGCTGGAGGCGAAACCCGGCCGTCCTCCAAGGCGCCTTTGCGGGTCCACCCGGGCCGAGACCCCACGCTGGGCTCCTGGATGCAGGATGGACTCTGACAAGGTCTCCGCCTCCCAGGAACCTGCCGTCTGAATCCCCCGAACTTTTCTTACAGTTTCGAGTCCCTTTACTTCTTCTTGCCACAAAATCTTCCGTTAAATTTTAGGACAAAAGCTATCCGGTAACTTAATCCTCCTAAATTTGCTCAGGAATGTAATATATTTTCTGGAATATGCTATGCCTACGTAATTCTAAAGATATGGAAATTTACCATTTTAAAAATAGCTTTCTTTCTATTTAGATGTGTAACGTTCAAGAACATTCTGATATTCTATTTATTCTTAGAAATGAATGCATTTCCTTTGATGAAGTATTGATTATGCAAAAGGTAATTTAGTAACGGAAGTTACTTGCGTGCATTATTGGAAGGAGTCGCCTACTTTATAACGTTCATTTGGAACCTCACGTTTTAACCCCAAGATGGAATCTTAAATTATTGCCTTCATCCATTTGGGATGCGATCACGGAACCATGGACTGGGGGGCTTATAAACAATAGACCTCTGCTTCTCACGCTCTGGAGGCCGGAAGTCCCAGATCAAGGCTCCAGCACCTTCAGATTCTGGCGAGGACCCTCCTCCTGGTTCACCGACGGGGTCTTCTCACTGTGTCCTCGCCTGGAGGAAGGGGTGGGAGCTCATGGGTCCCTTATACGAGGGCAGGTACCCCATCCTGGGGGCTCCATCCTCACGACCTCATCACCTCCCAAAGCCCCTCCTCCTGACGCTGTTCCACCGAGTGCCAGGATGTCAACATACGAATTTCGGAGAAACACAAACATTCATACCACAGAACTTGTTAAACGTGCCAAGCATTAAACACGAAAATAAAAAATAAGGGTCTTTTCACTGCAAACTGCTGGTGTATTGGAGTCGTTTATCTTCTCTTAAATGCACAAGTTAAAATAGGCAACTATTATTATAAACTTTCCATACCACTGGTTTAGGTAACTAAAACGCTCAGAAAAGAAGTTATTCCGAAGCCCTGGAGGTGGCTAGGGCAACTGAGAAGCAGGAATGGCCGGGCTGCCCGCGCAAGGGTGGTGCCGGGCCCCTCCCCGCCCCATCCCCAGGGTCTCTGCCAGCGAGGAACCAACACTCACTTAAGATGGGGAAACGGACCCAGGACCCCAGGGGGGAGGGGCCCAGACGCCGCGTGGTTGTCACTACATCCAGCTGCACGTGGCGGAGAGTTTGCGAACTTTGCGTTTGACGGTGTGATGCTTCGTTCGTAGGAGAGACGGAGGAGTGTCGAGTCAGGGGCATCGTGGAGGCGAGCAAGCTGCTGGTGGACGAGGCCGTCTACTCCACGATGAGAAGGTACCGTCCCGGGAGTGGGAAGGAGGTGCGCAGGCCCCTGGGGCTTAGCGGATTTGCCCAGCGTGTTCGTCACAGTTTCCTCCACCTACGAATTAGGGGCTGAGACTCACGTGCGCTTATTCTCGCTTCTGGGGTCACATGCAAACAACCGAGAGGACCCGTATTCAAATCCTCTCTCTAGCAAAACAGAGCAAAGGGCAGTGATGCAGCCAGGGTTCAATATATCCTGGTTCAAAAGACAGATGAGGGAGCCTGGCTCCTGCAGAACTGGCCTCAGACCCAGCGGGCAGGAGGGGTCCAGACACACGGCCCCAGCGTCCGGGCTCTGACGCATCTGTAACCTTACCTAGGAATTAAATCTGCCCCCCATTCCTTTTAAATCATTAAGAAACACTTTCATTTTAAATATAAAAGTGACATCAATATTAAGAATATTATAGTCTCAATTAGGTGTTTGTAAAGCAAACACGACAAACACAAGAATCTAAAAAGCAGGTTTGATCTTCACAAGTGTGTTATTTTGCTGGAAGCTGACTAAGGTCTCAAGATACAAAATATCACAAGGCAGAGGTTGGTTTATTTCAAATTTCTATTATTCCCACCAGAAAAAGTCCCTGTTGTCCATATTGGCTGCAACTAAGTTTTGCTTATTTTATAAAAACGTGAATCAAAGGGGAAAGAAGAAATCTTCTCTTGAAGTCTGACTGTTAGTGTGTCCACGACTGTAGAAAAGGGGAAGAGCTACGACAACCCCCACGGAGAGAAGGCACTGAGCCTCCCTGGACCCCCCTGCAGAGAGGGGCTGCACCTTCCTCTCCTGAGGTGACCTGCTTTCTCCGAGGGGGAACTGACCTTTTGCAAAGTCTGTGGCCTGGGGGCTTCGCTTCAAATGTAAATGTTGAAACAAAGGCTACTCGCTGACTGTGCTGAACAGCGGATTTTAGTAACAGCAGAAGAAAAACACTAGAAACCTGGAAATTAGGCTGTCCCCGCTGAGACCTGAGCAAACAGGGAGGTGAGTTCCAGGCCGGCACAGGCTCTCCTGCTGCCCTGGGGCTCCGGCCGGCCACGGCCTGGGGAAGGGCCCGGGGGCTGGTGGGCAGTGGCCCAGGAAGATCCTGTCTGTTTTCTAATACACCAGCTCTCCTGAGAAGGGGCCCTGGCTGCCTCTCTCCAGGCGGCTCTCCACGGGTGTCTACACAGCGAACAGCCTTGGGAGACAGAGCTTTGTTCACTGTCCGACGCGCGGTTAAGGACTCCTTCCAGTAAAGGTCAGGCTTCCTGCCCTCCTAGAAAGACCCGGCTTCCTCTGCAGAAGCAGAGCCCACGGGCGCTGCCGCCGTTAACAGGTCACCACAAACTCAGTGGCTACAACAACGTAATTTATTACCTTACCGTCCCGCGGGTTGAAGTCCAACACGTATCTAACGGGCCCCAAACCACGGTGTCAGCAGAACGGTGTTCCTCCTGGAACTTCAGGAACAAATCCGTTTCCTGCCTTCTCCACGTCCCAGAGGCCCCCACATGCCTTGGCTCCCGGCCCCTTCCTCCGTCTTGGAGCTGTCACATCCATCTCTCCGAGCTCCCTCCACTGTCCCCTTCCCCTGGGCCACCCTGGGCCCACCTGGATCATCCAGGACAAGATCCCCTTTTATGATCAACTGAGTAGAAACCTTGATCCCACCTGCAACTTAGCTCCCTTTGCTGTAGAAACGAACATGTTCACAGGCCTGAGGATCTGGACTTGGACGTCTCTGGGGGCATCATGTCTACCGCGGCATCCAGCGTGTGGAAACAGACGCCAACACGGGTGGACAGCCCTGAGCAACGGCCTCATTTGTCTCTGAGCCCGGAGCCTGGGCTCTCTGAACCTGGTTCCCGTGGGAGCTTGTAAGGCAAAGCTCTGCCCCTCAAAGTTCACGGCCTCACAGCACCTTTGGAAAACATGCTGGCAAATCCAGCACGCTCCCACGTGAAGTTCTCTGTCGTGTACGTTCATACGCGCACTGGCTGGCGTCTAGCGTGCCGTGTGTGTAGGATCTTCGGTTCTCAACGCCGTCTCCATCAGCCACGGGCTGTCATCCTGGCACACCGCCTTCCTCATCTGTAAAATGGGCCCGCCTAGCGTTGGTCTCCTGCGCTTTGATGAGCAGTAACTGAAGACGTGGGGTGACGTGGGTCAGTGCTCAGCCGGCACCTGCACGTCACCTCCGCTCAGTGGGCTCCGCACACGCCAGGTTGTTAGTAACAAAAGGGAACGTGTGAAGGGTCCACTTGCTCAGAGCTGGCAGAACGACTGGAGCACAACTGGGCCATTTCCCCAACACCTCAGGGCTGTGAACCAGAAGCCTAAGCGGCAGTGGTAGGGGGTGTCCTGCCCCCGAGACGGCTCTCAGGGTCGGCTTAGAGCTGGTTCTCACACGGGCTCCTGGGGCCTCGGTGGTGCAACCCTGCAGGGGCCACCAGGTGACGGCAGCTTCCTGCACAGGCCACCTGGGTCCCGCCCCTCCAGGGGTCCCCGGGCCCTGAAATGCTGGTGGGCAGGTGGGTCCCCTGTGGTGGGAGCTGCTGGAATCCCAGAGGCCGGGGACCCTCGTGAGAGGACAGAGGGCCGGGAGGGTGAGGGGCAGCCGCACGGCAGGACTCGCAGTTCTCACCGCCAGCAGCTCCGTCACCTGCTCAGCTGGCACGGACACAGCAGGGTCGCAGCCTCGGCACATCTGGTCTGGGACCAGGACAGGCTGCTGGCTCTCAGAGCCCCATCCGTCAGCTGGAACCCTCACGTCTAACTGGGTTGTTTTTTCAAGTTACATAATCAACTTATTTATCCACAGTGATATTCTCAGTGAAACATTAATTAGCACTTAAAATATCCTTAAATAACACTAAAAATCAGTATTGCACAATAAGCTAGAAAAACTAGCAACATAAAGAGTGAGACGACCTTATCTCAACAAAAATTTAAAGTATATTACACAGTGACCAAGGGCGGGAGTCCAGCTCCTGCAGGTCCAGGAATACCCGAGGGATGGACAGCGTCGGCGAGGGGAGGTTAAATAAATCAGTAACGCTCTGTATGTGCAAGCATGGTCTCTCCTTTATTTTCTCACAGTCAGATTTATATACCCTAAGTGATTACATCATCAGGTGCTTAGCTAAAACTTCAGAAGATATTTATAATAGATTGTACCTAATATTTCTGTATGTACTTAAAATAATTCTAAAGGTTCTCAAAACATCATTGTTTTTTCTTAGAGTAGATTCAATCGATACTAACAACAAAGCCAAGCTAATATGTAACAGCCATTAAAAGAAACTATGAAGGAGAAAGTTTCCTAAACTTCCCTATGTGTCCCAGAGGTCCGCATGGACAGGTTTTAACAATGTATCCCCTAAATCATGTACAATATAGTT
>NC_041225.1:26279348-26379485 GCF_002837175.3 Physeter macrocephalus
TTAATTTATCCTTATACCAGAACCAACAATACCCATAATCATCTATTACTCCCATGTAGGGCCATTGTTTTTTATTACTGGTGTTTTCCATAGAAACAACCCTACATTTCTAGGTTGTTTCTTTTTTCTCCCACCAGCCAGGGGCTTTTGTTAAAAAGTCCCAATTCGTAGGTTTTGGTTTGGGAAGGGGAAGAGGATGTTTTACACGGTTAAGCTTGGGACGGGGGGCAAATCCCCCATGTACTTTTTCAAGACAGAAGCACAGACAGCTCAGAAGAGATGTAGTCAGCTTCCTGGGCGCAGCACTGCCCTGCAGCGCTGTCTTGGTGTTGTTCCGTGACCCTGTCATGGCACAGAGGCTCCAGGTTGGCTTCCAACAACCAAGAAGAATGAATCAGCGGCAAACACACACAGATGAGCCATTGTCAAACAGTGTTCTGAAACCAACTTAATTTACTTTTCGTGGCAAGGTACAGTAAATGTACAGGCAATGTTGGCAAACCCCTTTACTAACTGGACCTTGATGAGAAGGCTGATCTCACACAGCTGTTACGAGGATCAAATGAGTTGGCTACGCAAGTTTGTAAAAGGCAAACGGTCATCCTCTCCACCTTTCAACACTGGCCGATGGTCTACACTCGGGTCCCATCCCTTCACTAAATCCCGCGGTCCTTGTGGACGGGGTCCTTGCGTCCCCAGCTGCCTGTCGCCTGCCAGGTACTGAGTAAAGGTGCGTGTGATTGATTAGTAAGTAATTACAAAACACCAAAAAAGAATAATTGACTTTACATCTCCTCTTTGTGCCCAGAAACCTCCACAAAAGAGAAATCATTTCTCCGTCACAGCTTCTGTCTTTTTCCAAACTCCCTGAGCCCACCAGCCGCGCTGCGTCCCGGGCGGCGGACATCATGGAGGTGTCGGTGCAGGAGGCGATGAGGAGGGCTCACCTAGGGTCTGCACCGTCTGGGCCGCCCACAGGTGAGCACCGGGGGAGGGGGGCAGGTCAGGGCTGGGCAGGGCTGCGCAGGGGCCGGGGGGGGGTCCCCGCAGGGCGCGATGCCCACTCGTTCACAGGACAAATGAGCGGTTCTTTAAGAGGCTCAGTAGTTTGGTTTTGTTAGTCTGGGAAATCACTGCTTCTCTGCTGTTCAGATCGGGTTTGGAGAAGCAGCTCAATAATCTAAGTGTCCCGCTCTGTGGTATGAAATGATTGAGGGATACTTCCAAGGCCCCGACCGAGCTGGTTAAAACCTGGGGGAAACTCACTTCTGTGGGACGCAGCGTGTTCCAGGGAGACGAGGACAGCAGCCCCGCTTCTCCTGAGAAAACTGCCTCAGGGTCCTGCTCGGGCCCCTGGGAGCCAACGTGCTCCTCCCTAAGATGGGGCAGTAACACTGGCCGTCCACTCGGCTGGCCACAGGCAAAGCAGCAAACGCGAGGGGCGAGCTGCATCCCATCAAAGGCTCTGATGATGTTAAGATACTGAGTGGAAGTGATTTCGATCATAGGCATATTTCCAAGTCCAATGATGAGGAATTAAAAAACAAGATTATTTTTAATGAACTTATGGAGACTTTTTTTCAATGTGGTGCCATGAGCTACATGGTCTCTGAGTTTTTCCTCCCAATTAACTGTAGATTAGTTTAATACTGATTTACTTAGCTTCTAGACTAAGACAGGCTCAGCTAAATCGGGATTAACCTGAATTCTCAGATACTAAACTTAGAAGTTAAGTTTAGTCAGCTTTATAGCAACCAAAGAGCCATTTGAAATGTTTTTATTGAAGCAGTTGAAAACTGTCTCTAAGGACTGTTGGTCCGCAATCCTGTCTCGGTGCAGCCGGGACTCCGGTAGCGGTGACTGCAGTCAGAGGTCCTGCCGGCCTCGGGTTCACAGCGTAGAGTCGCAAGGCCATTGCCTAGGTCTGCGGGTGTATTCGGCTGATGCGTTTGGGCCAGGCTGTGGGGCAGAATTGAAGAACCCCATAGTCTAGGACGTTTTCTATTATTTCCACTATCAGCATAGCCAATCTAGAAATTTCAGAATTAATAAAAGTGAAAGGATCCAAATGTTTCCCCATCAGTTCGTCACCAAACAGTATCTACAATCAAATGTTGGCACCCCTCCCCTAGGGATGTTTCCTAACATTGGTTTTGTATTAACATAGCTATGATCGTGGTTCTTTTTATTTTTAAATAAATTTATTTATTTATGGCTGCGTTGGGTCTTCGTTGCTGCGCACGGGCTCTCTCTAGTTGCGGCGAGCGGGGGCTACTCTTCGTTGCTGTGCGCGGGCTTCTCATTGCGGTGGCTTCTCTTGTTGCAGAGCACGGGCTCTAGGCACGCGGGCTCAGTAGTTGTGGCACACGGGCTCAGTAGTTGTGGCGCACGGGCTCAGTTGCTCCGCGGCATGTGGGAGCTTCCCGGGCCAGGGCTCAAACCCGTGTCGCCTGCACTGACAGGTGGATTCTTAACCACTGTGCCACCAGGGAAGTCCCACTGTGGTTACTCTCATGGACTTTGCCTGTTAGACTCTCGCATGTGCTTGAGCGTTTCCTGGTAGGAAGCCTCACCTTGTTAAGGAATGTGTATTTCTCTATCGAATAAATAAAAATTGTAGTCTAAGCTTCATTTAACTGTCCACATACAGTCATTCCCTAGAGGTTGTTCAGTGAACATTAATTAAGCTAGTTTTGTTTCTCTCTACTTTGAAAATGGGATGTGTGTCTTCCAGTGTTTTTTCTATCTTGATTTCATCGGAATCTGGCCAGTTTTATGGCATTATCTTTGAAGATTTATACAAACCATCTTGGAGAGTAACCAGTGATTCCTTCTACCAACAGACAAGAAAATGGTCCTTGCTTTGATTTGTCAAATAAACAGCAACAAAATTGGCAAAAATTAAGAGACTGTTTCCTGGGGCCCTAATCTAGAAAGATTTATGATAAGGAACTGAACATCAACGTGAAGGAAAAAAGAAGGGTTTTGTAGATGGACACATGGATACTGTTAGGAAACTTGACTGAGGTAGGGTTTGCGGGGAGGATAAAGGCCAGGTATTCGCCGTCCTCTGAGGTCAGGGCGTGGGCCCCCAGCCTCAGCCGAGCAGCATGGCAAACACCGGAGATTCCACGAGCGAGGCTGCGGATGCCTCGGAGAAGTGCTTACCTCCGGGGTCAGAGCTCTCAGAATTGCTTTTCTGAAAGATCACAAAGCAAAAATAAATTTTAAACCCCACATTCCTAGCAATGAGGACACTCAAGGGGGTTACATGAGAGAGGATTGATGTCAAGGAGAAGGGCTTCCTGCAAAGAATGCGGAGGTTTCTGTGTGAATCCCGATCACATTAGAACATTTACCCCGTCGGGTAGGTTTGTTATTACAATAGAGGGCTGAAGCTTTGGTGTTTGTTCCTTAGATGTTTTATCAGAAGATCTACTGAAAATGATTGCAAACCTGTCTGGATGCCAGCCCTACATGCTTCCCCCCAGATGTCCAAACACCTGCCTGGCAAACAAGTACAGGCTCATCACGGGCGCCTGCAACAACAGGTACTTCCTCAGTGCCCTCGGTCTCCCCTGTAAGTTGTATTTGAACATGACAGGTGCCATCAGGGCAGAGTCTCCATAGATTGGTTGAAGTTTCATTAAAGAAAGTGTACAATATTGACTCCATTATATTAAGAACTGGTCAAGCCTCTCCCTACGCCCATGTTTCCAATACTTCTGTGTGTATCTTTAATAAGACACAGATTTTAAAGGTCTTCAGCTCCCTGGCAGCCAGCTACCACTTTCACCAGCGATGCTAATCATAAACCTTCCCAGGTGTCCCTGAGGTCATCCAACTTTCTTCCATTTCTTTCTCTGTGTATTTGCTGTCCACTCTCAGCCACCGACTCAGGCCGTCTCATACTCTGATGGCTCTTTCCAGAAGGTCAGTCCATTCGGGCAACCCCCAAACATTCCAGGTGACCCCAACCATCTCTGGGCCCCCGGCGCCCCCAGGGCCCCACGTGCCGTGTTCCGGGGAAACTGTACTTGCAGGTGGATGTGGGGTCACGGACGGCAGGACCAGGGTCAGGGGTCTCCTCTGCCCACGGCGCCCCTCCCGGCTCTGCTCTCTGCTGCCAGCCCCACCGCCGAGGAGGGGGCAGCCCACGCCCCCTGCTGATGGGCTCTGGGGGACGCACCTTCCAGGGGACTGTGGGTGGAGGCCGAGTCCCTTTCTTTCCTTCCGTGATGAGGATTGAATCTTGTCTCACAGTATTTACAGCAACTAGATCCAAAGGACCAGCAGGGACGTCATACTTTTTTTTCTGCCCCAAACATAACATACCTGCTCAGAAATCTCAAGTGATACCACCTTGAAGCCTCGCTAACTGTTTTATAAATGAGACACAAGGGCCGCTGAGTATCGGCTCCAAGGTGGCCGATTCTCTCTGCAGGCTCAGACTTGCTAGTTCAAAACCTGTCCACACCAAACTCAAAAATGTTCACACATCCACTTATTATAAAAATAGCCCCCAGAGCAGATTTTCAGCCGCCTGGTGTCTGAGAGAGAGGAGCTGGTGTTTCAAACAAATCCCAGTAACGTGGGGCCGCGGGGGGAGAAGACACCTGTCTCCCTCGTGAAACTCTCCTCCAGAGACGTGTCACCTGCTTGTTGTCAGCTTTGCGACCATTTCCAATGTGGTCGTCGATCCAAATCTGCTAAAGGACCCACGTGCTGGTGAAAGCTGACCCCCTGGGGCCGCCGCGGTTGCTCTGCTGCGGCCTAGCAGCATCCGAGCGATGCAGGAAGCCTGAAGGAGGCCCCGCCTGGTGGCTGCGAGGTCCCCACATGGTGCCCCTGGGTCCTGCCGAGCAGGCTGGGCTCTGACCCGACCAGAGGGTGAGATGGTCACAGAAACCATGTGATGTCCCGGGAGCTGCTGAAACATGACAGTCAATCAGAAAAAAACACAAAAAATGTTCACACATCCACTTATTATAAAAATAGCCCCCAGAGCAGATTTTCAGCCGCCTGGTGTCTGAGAGAGAGGAGCTGGTGTTTCAAACAAATCCCAGTAACGTGGGGCCGCGGGGGGAGAAGACACCTGTCTCCCTCGTGAAACTCTCCTCCAGAGACGTGTCACCTGCTTGTTGTCAGCTTTGCGACCATTTCCAATGTGGTCGTCGATCCAAATCTGCTAAAGGACCCACGTGCTGGTGAAAGCTGACCCCCTGGGGCCGCCGCGGTTGCTCTGCTGCGGCCTAGCAGCATCCGAGCGATGCAGGAAGCCTGAAGGAGGCCCCGCCTGGTGGCTGCGAGGTCCCCACATGGTGCCCCTGGGTCCTGCCGAGCAGGCTGGGCTCTGACCCGACCAGAGGGTGAGATGGTCACAGAAACCATGTGATGTCCCGGGAGCTGCTGAAACATGACAGTCAATCAGAAAAAAACACAAACAAACAAACAAACAAAACCAATCCCCTGAGCAGCTAAATTAACATTCTCATTATTCTTTGTTTGTTTGTTTGTTTGTTTGCGGTACGCGGGCCTCTCACTGCTGTGGCCTCTCCCGTTGCGGAGCGCAGGCTCCGGACGCGCAGGCTCAGCGGCCACGGCTCACGGGCCCAGCCGCTCCGCGGCACGTGGGATCTTCCCGGACCGGGGCACGAACCCGCGTCCCCTGCATCGGCAGGCGGACTCCCAACCACTGCGCCACCAGGGACGCCCTCGTTATTCTTAACTGAGTGAAAGAGCAGCACTTTATGGAATTTCAATAAAGACAAGCCAACTGTGACCGATCAGGACACTGCATTAAAGCTGACTTACTGCAGCTGATTAAATGCATTACTGTCCCATATGGTTTTGCAAATTAAGCCACTTTGGTTGTGCTGGAGACCAAGGGAGTATTAAAACTGGAATTATCCCCATTTACTGTCCCTTCAGATGTGCAAAAGTAACCATCACCACCTACCGCTACTCATCATTCCTGAGTGGCCCCTGGTCACAGCGGCAGGGCTGGGAGTGAGCCACGGAGGCCAGGAAGTCCCTCTTCTCCAGCGTCAGGAACCCTGGGGTGTCCCTGCCTTAACTGTGGGCTCTTGCCTCAGACAAGAGCTTAGAGAGGTCTCAGCAGCCCATGGTTCCTTTACTTCTGGGCAGAGCATCCAAACCAGTCCCATGTATAGAAGAATGGTGGGTGGACGTTATGTCTCAAATGGTGTAATAGTTTAGTGTCAAAACAAACCAACTAATTCTTCCATATTTATATTTACAAATACTTTAAAAGTTTTAAAAATCCTTTAGCTTGCCACGATTCTTGTAGACTTCAGTCCCTAAATGTGGTGAGTGTCTACCCATCAGATGCTGGAAAGATTATTAGAAAGCCTAGATCCCAATCTTTTCCAATTCAAATGCTTTTGCTACGTGACCTCAAAGAAGCCAGCCAAGTTGTCTCCTGTCCACCTGCACACTCCAGCCTCACTCCTCTCTTTGTGGAAGATTCTGCAACCACCAAACAAACACCCCCATGGCTATTATTGCCATAGGGATGTGTTGATAAAGGCCGAGGGACCTTGGATACCACAACAATTTTGTACCCAAATAATCCGTTTTTTAAAAACAGAACAAATTTTTCTCTAACAGAAAATTCCCCTTTTTTTCTTTGAACTAACATTTCCATTCTAGTTTGTCTGATGGTTTTTTTCTAAATGTAGGATATTTTATGATTAAAGTATTTTATTTTCTCCTTTCACATAGTCCTTTACTTTTACGTATGCTCTCTAGGCATTTTATTCGTGTATTTTCTAAATGTTACATAGTCACGTATTTATTTTATCCATTTACATATGTGATCACATACGTATATGTTCACTATTCATATGTGACTTGCACAAGGACTAGTTACCGATCATTTGTCTCTCATTTCCTCATTGCTGGAAACACTGCTGGGACACACTGATTCTCACTGATACCGGGGTCCCTTTGACTTAGAGGCACCCGCCTGACTCAGAAGTCCTGCTCAAAAGTAGTCTGTAAAATCAAAATATCATTAGACACAACTTTGCCTCATCATGCACTTTGTATTTTTGTCAGAATATATTTTGACCAAGAGAGTGAAGCTGCGGATCAGTCTGTTTATGGAAAACAGTCCCATTTACCTTACTTGGCTGAGCCCATGCTCACTGTCAAATCCGTGAACCAAGGGCGATTGTTGATACTTTCTCTCAGAAAAAGCTTGACTTATTTTTGATTCAAACAAAGGTATTAATACAACCATCTCACTTCTGCATTTAGGACATTTCAGCAAGTTCCAAAGATTCCACTTTCTAGCAGAAACTTTTGCAAATTAAGCCACTTTGGTTGTGCTGGAGACCAAGGGAGTATTAAAACTGGAATTATCCCCATTTACTGTCCCTTCAGATGTGCAAAAGTAACCATCACCACCTACCGCTACTCATCATCAATTCCAAAGATTCCACTTTCTAGCAGAAACTTTGTCCTAAAGGTAAATACAGGCGGTAGGAAAGGGCATGCTGCCCAGGTGGTCGTAGCAGCTTTGACGGGGGCACGTTCGGCTCGGCAGGGTTTCAGGTGTGACTCTGTCTGGAGCCCCAGGGAGGTGCCCACGGCGAGCTCCCGAGTGAGACGCAGCCTTCAGAGGAAAAGCAGGGAAACTGGGCAGCGAAGGTGGGAGACACGTGGACAGGCAGGACGCCCCAGGTTCAGGTGCTGAGGAGGGAGGGCACGTGCATGCGGGCTTTGGGAGTCAGCTCCCTCGAGACCACCTGCGCCCCTACAGCCCGGGAAGCGTCTCAGCACCACGGGGGCATGTGGTCCCCACTGGACAGAGGGCTTCACCCTCTACAACCACCCCAGGGGCGCCGGCTCCACTGTGTCCCTGGGGACAGTTCACTGCAGCGGCCCTGCTGCTCCGTCCCTCCTCGACTCAAACACGGAGCCCCGCTGTCTCCACAGAGACCACCCTAGGTGGGGAGCCGCCAACACAGCCCTGGCCAGGTGGCTGCCCCCCGCCTACGAAGACGGCATCAGCGAACCCAGAGGCTGGAACCCACACTTCCTGTACAACGGGTTCCCCCTACCCCCGGTGAGTGCCGCTGAAACGGGGCTGGGACTGGTTTCCCAGAACGGAGCAAACCTCCCCTCACCTTGGAGGGAGCCAGGCTTTGAGGAGACCTCGCTCAGTCGGGCCGGCCCCTGCGCGGGCGCCTATATGATGGGCCTCCCGGCCCCTGTGGGGTGGAGAAGGGCTCCTCACCTTATAGCTCGGGAGCTTGGCTCTGACAGATCAGAGCCACTCAGCCAGTGAGTGGAACAACACAGAGTTACGCTTCCTCCAGCTTTCGACTCTTCACAAATAGGTACAAGACTAGACACGTGCAAAGACACTTATTATTGATTAATTCACTCGTTTAAGCGGCAAAGATGATAACTGCTGCATACTCCCAGAGGCAAATCATTTGCCAAACAAACTCATACCTAATCTACTGATCATTTGGGTCCAAAAATGGATCATTTGTCTCCAATTCGACTGCCCGCTTCAGTGAATAAACCAGGGGGTAGCCACCCACATTCCTCGGCTTATCCCCCCTCCCCAAGCCAGAGAGGCTGCGTCTCTCTGCGCCTCTTCTCTGAAGTTACATCTCCCCTGAGTCAAGGAAGGTCTCAGAGTCTAAGGACCCACGTGGTTAGATCAGACCCCCCGGGAATCCAGGCTCACCCCCATCTCGAGGTCCTTAAAGTGACCACATCTGCCAAGTCCCCTTTGCCATGCGATGTATTCACAGGCTGCAGGGATGGGGGAACGGACATCTGCAGGGGCCATTATTACCCCGCCTTCCAGTCCACCCTCTGACCCCAGAAGTCATATCCATTCCACACGCAAACTGCATTCACCCCATCCCAAGGCCCCCCCAAAGTCTCAGCCCACGACAGCGTCAACTCAAAATCCCAAAGCTGATCTAAATCTCGCCATTTTCAGACCCCCAAATCTCATCCTCTGAATAATCTGAATCAGGGATGGCGAAGCTCTGGGTATGACCCCTCCTGGGGCAAAACTCCCCTCCTTTGGGGCCTATGAAACCAGAGGGCAAGCCTGCCCCCAAAACGCAATGGCGGGACGGGCAAGGGATAACAGCTGTAGACGTCCTGGTTCAGAAACAAAAAAACGGAAAGGAGAAAGGAAGTCACCGATCCCAGACAATGCTGACTCAGGCCAGGCAAACGCCAGCGGGCCTCAAGGCCCGGGAACGACGCTGCTCCGGGCTCAGGGCTCTGCCCCCGGGCCCCGGGCCCCGCCCTCGAGGTCGAGCGCTAAGTGGCACTGATCACTCGATGACTCAGTTTAATCCCCAGGACAGACCCCAGAGGTCCGCATTCTTATGTTTATTTACCAGTGAGGAAACTACGACTCGGCCCTAAACCACCACCCGTGCATGTCGGGGAGGAGAGCCGGGGGGCCTCCGGGGACCCCATCCCGCCCCAGGAGCGCCAGCGTCCTGTGAACGAGCGCGGAGCCCTGAGCCCCGGGGCTAACCCCGCCCCAGGGCTCTGCTTCCCCCGGGCCCGCAGGACGGCCTCCCACACGTGACAGCTGGTCTGTCCGCCCAGGTCCGGGAGGTGAGCAGGCAGGTCATCCACGTTTCCAACGAGGCTGTGACGGAGGACAGCCAGTACTCTGACCTGCTGATGGCGTGGGGCCAGTACGCCGACCACGACCTGGCCTTCACGCCACAGAGCGCCAGCCACGCTGCCTTCGGGGGCGGGGCCGACTGCCAGCGGACCTGTGAGAACCGAAGCCCGTGTTTTCCCATTCAGGTAGAATTTTTAAACTTCCTCATTTGTACTATGAAACTAACAGGGGCCGTCTTCCAAACTCAGACACAAGTCACTTTTGGTCCTGTCCCCAGGGGGTAACAGCCGTTATGAATTTCCTGTGTTTCCTGCCAGAAGGCCCTGCACACATATATGTGTGTGAGATTACATGTGTGTGCGTGCTTGCACCTTACTTTTTTTGTGTCCTACTACGCGCACGTCCTGAACCCGGTGTGGGTCACTTAGCAATAGTTCTTACACCTCTCTCTGTCTCGTTACGCGGACGGAGGCTGGGTTGTTACGACCCTCCCTACCCCACTGTGTGTGCATTACGACCCATTTCACCACATTTCCTTACCGATGAGCACTGGCGGTGTCTCCAGTTCCGCTGCTGCTGTGACGCTGTCAAAAGTAGCGAAGCAGAGAACACACTCTGACCTGCATCTTGGCCCCGCGTGCATGCTTAACAGACAAGCCACTGGGGACACAACCGCTAGATTCAGAGCAGGCGCGGGAACTTCTGACAGAGATTTTGCAGAACCGCTGTTGTCTGTCAATGCTGTTCCGGTTTTCCCTCCGACAGGCACGGTAAGAGACATACAGGCAGGGTTTTGAATTACTTCTCCTAAGAAAATATCTCCGAGGCTGGCAAGGGCTTATTTTCTACCTAGGAGCAGAGATTGCTTGGGGCTGGGTCCTCACTCACGCTTATTCCAGAAACCTTGGCTGAGCGGCCAGCGATTCCGCATGTGGCGCCCTGAGCTAGCAAGGCCGCACAGGAAGGAGGAGGAGCTTCCTGGTGGGCCAAGGAGAGCCAGCAGGCGGGGTGCCCCTGGCGTCCGCAGAGGTGGCCCCCCAGGCAAAGCAGAACACACCGAAAGGAAGAACTGGGGGCACGGGGGAAGTGGGCGCCGCCTCACGGCTGCATCAGTCAGAGCAAAGGGAATTCGGACCAGTCTAACCGCCCAGGCCCTGGGAGCAGGAGGGCTGCCCGCAGGAGAGCGGACGGGACCCCTGGGCGGCGGGCAGAGGAAGGCCGGGGCTGGGGGGAGGCGGGCGGCTCGGCGCGCCGGGCGTCTCCGAGGAGGGGGCCCAGGACCCGCGCTGACCCGCCGTGCCCTTCCCGCAGCTCCAGGCCAACGCCTCGCCGGCCGCGGGCCCCGCCTGTCTGCCCTTTTACCGCTCGTCACCCACCTGCGGCTCTGGGACCCAAGGCGCCCTCTTCGGCAACGTGTCCTGGGCGAGCCCGCGCCAGCAGATGAACGGGCTGACCTCGTTCCTGGACGCGTCCACCGTGTACGGCAGCTCCCCGGCCTCGGAGCGGCGTCTGCGGAACTGGACCAGCGCCGAGGGGCTGCTGCGCGTCAACGCGCGCTACCGGGACGCCGCGGGCCGCGCCTTCCTGCCCTTCGCGCCGCCGCCCGCGCCCCCGGCCTGCGCGCCCCAGCCCGGCGCCCCCGGGGCCCGCGCGCCCTGCTTCCTGGCCGGCGACGGCCGCGCCAGCGAGGTCCCCGCCCTGGCGGCCCTGCACACGCTGTGGCTGCGCGAGCACAACCGCCTGGCCGCCGCGCTCAAGGCCCTCAACGCGCACTGGAGCGCGGACACCGCCTACCAGGAAGCGCGCAAGGTGGTGGGCGCCCTGCACCAGGTGCGCGCAGGGGCCTCGCGGGCGCCCCGCCAGGGGGCGTGCGGGGGTCTGGGGGGCCCCCCGCCCGGTGCGCAGAGCCTTGTGGGTGGACGCCCTGCGTCGAGATTAACCCCGCTCGCGTCTGCGGCACCGGGTCCCTGGCGCTCCCGTGGGAGCTGCTGGTCCGCTCGGGGGCTGGCGGGGATTATCCCACCAGGAGACTGACAGCAGTAGTAACAGGCACGGGCCGGTCTTGCCCGGATATCCAGACCATTCTAAGCGCTCTGAGGGTTCTAACTCATGTAGTCCTCATGGCGACCCTTTCAGATGGGTGTCCACCAGTGATTTCGGTATTTTGGTATTTTGGAGAGAATGAAAAGAAAAGCAATCTGTATGAGATCTGCGAATTCGCAAGTTAAAGTAAGGATTTATTATGGTATTTTTCATCTTGACCCAGAGGATACTGGGTGGAGTGTCAAGTTGGCCAATTATAACGGAGCGATGTTGGAAAAATTACTTACGTCCATCAAATAACCTTACTAAGTCCACTGGTCTCACAGGGCTGTTATGAAGGTGGAGTGCCTTGTTTTAAACCAGTGGTTGCTGGTCATGTGTCTCTGATCTGGGCGCTATAGCAGGCCCTCGATAGCACCCCTTTATCCCCTCAGTGACCCGGTAAGTCCTGTTTTACAAAGGAGGAAGTTGGGTCTTGCCCAGGTTCCCACAGGGACCACATGATGGGATGGGCCGTCCCCAGGCATTGCCTGTCCCTTGCCCACCTTTGGTCCACTGTGGCCCAGCCACCCAGGGGTTAGAGCAGAGGCTACAGAGCCCTGCCGTGCCCGGCGCCACCCCATAGATGTTGGTGGGTTAGGGGACTCGGACGTGGTCCAGGAGAGGCTGGGCAGCAGTTGGGGGGTTGTGATTCTTCACCTGCCGAGGAAGGACGTCAGAGTTTTAATACCAGGGTGCTTTGGGTGAGCCCCGGCCCTGGATGAGCGGGCTTGTGGAGTGTGCGCGCGCGCACGCGCGCGCGCGTGTTTCCATGGCGCGGTAGGTAGACAGGTAGACTATAAACCGGGCATCTGACACAGTCTGCCTGCAGCCTGGATGAACACTGCAGCTTAGTGTAAAGGAGCTGACAGATGTGAACACACAGGATTGATAAAATAAGAAAAGAAAGGCACAGGAATCTGTGAAGGCGGAATTTGAGGGCCGCATGGCCAGGAGTCTTGTGATGGTCTTAAGTAACAATCAGGGACCTCATCCGTCAGCCCTCGCCTGACCCCCTTGAACAGAGTGGCCTGGCCAGTCGGGAGGCGTTAGGATGAGGTCCCCACTTCCGAGCCGTCCTCCTCCCTCAGCAGGCTCACTGGTGAAATAAGTCCCAGGATCATGCCTCTTTCCGGGTTGTTGTCACCACCCAGCAATGTTTTGTTTTGGTTCCCTCTGTGCCCCTCCCCCGAATGTAAGCTCCAGGGAGACAGAGATTCCCTCGTTTAATGGCTTTTGCCGGCACCTGGACCCAGCCTGGCACTAAGAGGTGCTTCACAATGTGAATTCATGAGCGAAGACCAGATCCCAGGAGCAATGCCGGGAGTCCTGCCCTGCTGTCTCCCCGAGAGCCGGATGTTCCTTAAACTTTCTTTAAACGCACAAGAACTCAGTCGGCGCAGGGGCCTGAGCTGAGTGGCTGGATCTCAGATCCACGTGCGCCCTCCCGGAGGAGAGGCTCCACGACCACCGTGCGCCCCTGCAGTGGGGACGGGGCGGGGGGGGTGGGTTATCTGGGTGCATGCAGCCCTAGACTCATACATTAGGGGTGCTTGCATTCGAGAATTCTGAGAACCCCTGCTGGCCTGGAAATAACGTCGTGTGGCTCCTGTGCATCTCAAACAGTGAGATAATAAGTACGACCTTGGCCCTGAGAAGCGGCAGGGAGGAGCGCTTCGCTGGGCCGTGACTGTCCCAGTGGCGCGCGGCGGGTGAGGAACCCCCGGGAGGGCTTTCAGCATCGTCCTGGCAATTCCAAAGGAGGGTTAGGGCCCCGCCGATCAGAGCGAAACAGTGCTGCAGCCCTCACCCTGGGGAGAGATCCAGGCATTTCGGCAAAATCGCTTCCAGTTACATTTCAGACCAGATCGCGAGAGACTGGTGATGGGGGCTGTGCTCCAAGGTCGAGCAGGCCTGATGTGTGGGGTGGATGCAGGGCGCCCTCCGCTCTCTGAAGTAGCTGCTTCGGGGGCGAGAGGAGCCTTGCCAGCCTGTGGCGGCAGGCTCTGCGTCCTCCGGGGTCACAGGTGGAGCCCGAGTTAGGGAGCGGGCGAGGAGCCACCACTAAACGGTTTCCACTTGAGTGTGAAGTTGTCTTGCGTCCCTGGCGGAGAAGAGAGAGGATCTCCCGTCTGCTGGGGACAGAAGCAATCGGAGGAGAACGCCGGTGGGAAAGGAAGTCGCTGCCATGTGCCCTCACGGGGTGGGAGAAAGCACGGCTGCAGCCCCGACTGGTGGTGGGAAGCTGCGGCATCTGAGGCGGCGCTGCTTCTGTGTGATCACGTCCTAACTCTTCCCGAGTGCCAGTCGGCCACGTGGGTGCTTGGCTCGGATCCATGAACCAGCTCGGGGATGGCACCTCCGTCTAGAGACCCCAGCCAGGCCCCCGTTCCAGCCAGCCCAGGTCTCGGAGGTGACAGCACGCAGCGGTGCGAGGGGCTCCGTGGTCCCTTCACCTGGAGGCCGCGGCCTCCGCCGGCCTGGGAAGTACCGGCTTGTGCACCTAGAAGACACACTCTGTCGTTTGGAAGGGATGGCCCCCAAGGACGCAGATGCTCAGTTGTGACTTTCATGTGGTTTCTGAGAATGGTGCATGTTCCCTTCCTACACCCATAAGCTGAAATGTAAGACCTTTCCCTGTAGGATGGACGCTTTCCTACTGGTTTATAGTCCTCATTTACATGTGGCTTCTGGACCCAAATATCCTCTTAGATATCAAAACAATTTGACCCTGATTTTTACAGCTGAAAGAAATGCTATTGAACCTAAAAGCAGACCCTTGCATGAAATTCTCCTGGGACCACGTGGCAAGTAGAAATGACAAGGTCCGTGATTGCACCTGATTTACCATTGACAGGGCACTTCAGCCTGTGTCATTCTCTGACTTAATTCTAGGAACAGCTCAAGGAATCAGGTGCTACTGTCGTTTCACAGGAGAGGAAGTCGCTCTCACCGCAGGTTACCCCCAGGGAGCAGATCTGCACAGGCAGAGCCTGAGGCCACACTGGTGCCCACTGACCCAGCCGCCCCCGGGCCCATCACCCTCCTGGGTGTGTAGTTAGCCTTGTAACCTCCGGAGTAGCCTTTTAAAAAGCCCAAAATCCTTTCGGAGGAGTTCAGTTTGAGCCTTTGTTGCAGAGACCTGGTCAAATTAGCAATTGTATCCATGCCTCTCACTTCATCCTCTGATACAAAGGCACCTCCGCAGGGTCAGGGCCTGTCCCCTCATTGTACAGGATGCCATGCGTCACTGCAGGCTGGGACAGAAAGTAGGAATTTAGACTCGTTTATAAAACTCACGGCACAAACTCATTTCCCATTGAAACTACAGGCGGCCCCTTCCCGCCGTATTTCTCTGCGTTTACAAAGAATGACGGTGTCGATGGAGGCAATCCATCAACACCGGGCTCTCGGTCCCTGCCGACATTTTAATTCGTGGAAGCCGTTCCGGCCGTACATGATCTTTAGGTTGTGTATCATTTCCTTTAAACCTGGGGGCAGGGAGTTATCCATGCACGGATGTATACACTATATATATATGTACAGTATGCGCATCTACTCCGTATAACGTCTGTATACGATACCATATGTCTGATACATATGAAGCCATACAGTATATAATATAGAAATGTACTCTATGGAATGTCTGTATATAAAACCATGTATCTAATGCATATAAACCCATGTATATTTTTTATTCTCACAAAAACTCAAAGGAAGAGGTTTTTCCAGAAGAGGAAACAGGTTCAGAGAGGTCAGCCTTCCAGAGTCACGAAGCTGGGAAGGGGGGATATGGGGCTGCAGCTCACCTTGGTCTAAACCTTCAGCCTCTGATGCCCAAACCCAGCGAAGGGACTAGAGTTCTGATTTTTGCTTTAGGTCCTGGTGTTAACGGAGGGCTCGTAGGTGAAGTGGGAGTGAAGGGGGCTGATTGTCGGACAGAAACCTTTTCATGTTTCTGAAAGAGTGCGGGGGCAGCAGCCTCCCTGGTTCGTCTTCACGCGCTGGGGGTCCCCTCATTGTCCGTGCCTGGCCTGGCCTGGAGGGTGTCTGGGGGCATCTCTGACACGCCCCGTACAACCCCGTACAAGCCGAGCGCTCAGGACTTTATTTGGAATGGGTGGTGTTCCTGTACCTGCTCCCCTGCTCCCCTGTGCCCCCAGGTGGCATGGCCCCGGTGACAGCTCTGGAGATGCGGCGGCCCCCAGGCTTGTGCGGGAAGAAGCCCCCCACCCGGCATCGCTCTGCCTGTGACCCCGCGTCCAGCCGGGGGCTCCGCTGCCCCGGCTCTCACCCACTCTCCTTTCTCCGCAGATCATCACCCTGCGGGATTACGTGCCCAAAATCCTGGGCCCCGAGGCCTTCGAGCGGCACGTGGGCCCCTACAGGGGCTACGACCCCGCCGTGGACCCTACGGTGTCCAACGTGTTCTCCACGGCCGCCTTCCGCTTCGGACACGCCACGGTCCGCCCGCTGGTGCGGCGGCTGGACGCCCGCTTCCAGGAGCGCCTGGGGCTCCTGCCGCTGCGGGATGCCTTTTTCCGGCCCTGGCGGCTCCTTGAGGAAGGTGCGCCTCCCTGGGCCACGCTGGGGAGGGGGAGCCAGGTGTGCGGTCACCTGCCCGCTGGCCGGAGGTGCTCGGGTCACCAGCGGGCATGGAGAAAGTGAATGCATCCAAAGAGGTTTAAAAAGTGATCCCGTTCATCCGACGCTTTCTCTGGGGTTCCTGAGTCTCCGGAATTCCCAGGGGCGGCCCCGGTCTCCCTCAGCGAGGCTGGGGCTTGTTCCCTGGTCTAGGCCTCAGACTCAGCAAACACCTCCTTCAACTGTGACGTTTCTGCTGCTGAAAAACAAGCACAAAACCTCCACCCCTGAGGCGCCGTCCTGGTTCCCTTCAGACACACATCACGCTCCGGCCCGTTGGGGCCCTGACGGGGCGAATCCACCACGAGGCAGCACCCTAAGGGCCCAGGAAACTTGGGAATCCCTGGAGGTGAATTCCTGAGATCATGAGAGGCATTTGTTCAGAACCAGCCTAGTTTACGATCTGAGACCTGTTCTGTTTCCCCAAGACTCACCTGAGAAAGCGCATCCCTCCTCTGTGCTGTTTCCAGGTGGTGTGGACCCCATCATGAGGGGCCTGCTGGCCACACCAGCCAAGCTGCAGGTGCAGGACCAGCTGATGAACGAGGAGCTGACAGAGAGGCTCTTTGTGCTGTCGGACTCGGGGACCCTGGACCTGGCATCCATCAACCTGCAGAGGGGCCGGGACCACGGCCTGCCAGGTGGGCCCTCGCGGTTCCTTTCCTGCGGGAGCTGCCAGATGAGCTGCCGTTCTAATGTATCTCAGACCTACTGCCAACGTCTGAGAAATGGCTTTTAAAGCCTCTGTAGCCCCTCCCATTCTAACTGGAAAATAGGGGATCCTTTCCTCTAGTTCTGTTTAGTCTGAACGTGAGCCCTCCAGCCCCAGTTTTCTGTGTCCCGGTGCCTCAGCGCCCTGCGGGAACTGGCCCAGTCGTGATGCGTTTCCTCGTGTCCCCGCGTTTATGCGGCACTTCTGTCGGGGGTCTGCCGCGTTTGAGGCCCCGGGCACAAAACGAGACCCAGTCTTGCCAAAAGGACCGCGGGCGGCAGAGCACATAACCAGAGAGGAAATAACGGGGAGCCTTGGCGAGCTTCTGGTCAGACCCAGATGGCATGTAAGGCAAGGGTTCATGCGCCATCGTCTTGAGGAGCGATGGAGGGTCTGGAGGAGGCGGGCCCTGAGAGCAGTGGGGTGCGGGGCGGGGGGGAGGATGGGGGAACCAGCGGCCCGGCAAAGCCAGAGACGGCCGAGGGGCTGGGTGCGCGGTCAGGGTGGACACCAGGGAGGAGGACGAGGAGGCTGAGTCCCCAGCGGCCAGCGGCTGGGAGGGTCCTGGGAGCGGCAGAGACCAGGAGGGCGCTGCAGCCCAGAGTCAGACAGACGTGGTCCTTTCTGTGCCTCTCCCTGTGTGCGTGTGTGTGTCTGTGCGTGTGTCTGTGTGTGTGTGTCTGTGCGTGTGTGCGCCTGTGCGTGTGTGTGTGTGTCTGTGTGTGTATGTCTCTGTGTGTGTCTGCGTGTGTGTGTATGTGTGTGTGCGTGCATGTCTGTATGTGTGTCTGTGAGTGTGTATGTGCGTGTGTCTGTGTGTCTGTGCATGTGTGTATATGTGTGTGCGTGTCTGTGCGTATCTGTGTGTGCACCTGTGCGTGTGCGTGTCTGTGCATGTGTGTGCCTGTGCATCTGTGCACCTGTGCGTGTCTGTGCGTGTGCGTGTGCGCGTGCGCGCGCCTGCGCGTGTCTGTGCGCATGCGCGGCTGTGCGGAAGGAGGGCGCTGGGCGTGTCTGTGCATGTGTGTGCCTGTGCATCTGTGCACCTGTGCGTGTGTCTGTGCGTGTGCGTGTGCGCGTGCGTGCGCCTGCGCGTGTCTGTGCGCATGCGCGCCTGTGCGGAGGGAGGGCGCTGGTGTCTGTGCTTTGGCCGCTCCTGTGGGAACGGGGGTACGGCAGGTGAGCCCTGGCTTCACTGCTCAGCAGAGACGAGAAGCGGGTACAAGTGTGACCCACTCGGCTGTGTAGGGTTCAGCCTTGTCCCCAAGCATGATGCCTGGCTGGTTTGTGGACAAACTCTCAATAAGGCCCCGCCGCCCGTGCTGGAATATTCCGACCGGGAGGCCTGCAGGCCGCGGGGCGGCAAGGCGGATTTGAGGCGGGGACCCTGTGGCCAGAGCCCCCGGTCTCGATGGCCCACAGCTGGCGGGGCGGCTGGGGAGCGTCCGGATCCCGAGCAGGGCGGCCTCGGCCCTCTCCCCGCACAGGTTACAACGAGTGGCGGGAATTCTGCGGCTTGTCCCGGCTGGAGACCCGGGCCGACCTGAGAGCCGCCACCAGCAACAGGAGTGTGGCTGACAAGATCCTGGGCCTGTACGGGCACCCGGCTAACGTGGACGTGTGGCTCGGGGGCTTAGCCGAGAGAGTCCTCCCCGGGGCGCGGACCGGCCCGCTCTTTGCCTGCATCATCGGGAAGCAAATGAGGAAGCTGAGGGACGGTGACCGGTAGGTGCCCGGGACCGGCGGGGACGCAGCGGCTGTTCGGTGCTGACGGTGTTCCCGCGCAGGAAGCGGGGCTCTATGTGGTGGAGAGGGGTGCTCTGTGGCCTTCGGGTCAGCAGCTGGGGGCTTTGTCAGCGATGCCGCGTCTTGGGAGGAAAGTGAGACAGTTTCCCAGAAGCTGAATTCCCCTGGCGATGGGGCCAGAGGAGAGCCTGCGGGGAGGGGGCCTCAGGGCGCGTCCCGCAGGGCAGGCGCAGCGCCCTCCTGAAGGCTGGGTTCTGCCCTCCTCACTCTTGTTCTAGAGGCAGCTCTGCACCCAGGGACAACCGAGCGGGATGATGGGTCCCCAAACGGAAAGAATGGTCCTCCGGCGCCGTCCGGGCCTCTCTCCCCCCCGGGCGCGCCCGGCCTCCGGTGCCGCGTGGCGTGGGCACAGAGGGCGGGCAGGAGTGGCCGGCGTGCCAGGGACTGGGCTCTCACGTGTCCTCACGTCTGTCCTCCTGGAGGTTCTGGTGGGAGAACCAGGCGGTGTTCACGGAAGCCCAGAGGCAGGAGCTGGGCCGGCACTCTCTGTCCCGCGTCATCTGCGACAACACCGGCCTCTCCCGCGTGCCACGCGATGCCTTCCGGGTCGGGACGTGGCCCCGGGAGTTCGAGTCGTGCGCCAGCATCCCGGGGATGAACCTGGGCGCGTGGAGGGAGGCCCCTCCTCCAGGTAGCCGCGAACGGGAGCATCTCTTCTACAGGGTCGAGGACGGGGTCTCCCGGGAGTCACACGGCGCCTGGGAGAAGCTGCTTCAAACCCTCTCGGGGGCGGGGGGGGCGGGGAAAGAGCCTCCCGCCCTGCTGGGTCCCGGGCGCGACCTCCTCGGTGCGGAAGGCGCGGGTCTGAGGCGAAGCCCCCCTCAGCCCCTCCTGGGGGGACCACACTGGCCTGAACCTGCCAGCGGAGCAGCTGTGTCGCGGGTCCCAGCCGCAGAGGGTCGGCCGACCGTGAGCTCCGCTGTGGTCAGGAGAGGAGAAGCGCTGAGAGCCAGTCTGCCTTGTGCGGCGAGGACCGTGGTCGCCCTCAGTTAAAGCGGTTTCGTCGGGGTGGGTGGGGAAGCCTGGTCACGGCCCACGCATGGGGAAGGGTTAGAGGCGTGACTTTGCCGCCCGGGGTCAGTGCTGAGAGGGGCCCGTGCTGTGTCCCACCTGGAGGGAAGGAGATTGCTGACGTGAGCCCCTTGGGAGGCCAGTCGGAGAATGCAGCCCCAGAGGAGGGCAAAGAAGGGGGTCCGGCATTGACTGTATGTACCTGTCAACCTGGCCCAGAGGATGCCTGTGGCTTCCCGGACAAAGTGGAGGACGGGGACTTCCTGCTGTGTGAGGAGTCTGGAAGGCGCGTGCTGGTGTTTTCCTGTCGCCATGGATTCCAGCTCCGAGGGCCGGAGCAAATTGCCTGCACCCGCCGAGGATGGGATTCCCAGCCTCCGGTCTGTAAAGGTCAGTCGTTTAACAGGTGTCTTTTCGTGACTTGACCCTGGAGTCTGCATTTTTCAAATACAAATTAAGAGTAAATGTCCTTTAAAAATAAATAACCTTAAAAATTGTGAATCACTATACTGTACACTGGTAACTTACATAATACCGTATAGCAACTATCCTTCAATTTAAAGAAAACCTGAAAGGAAACCCCAAATAAAAACATACATAAATGTCATTCAACCAAAGGTGTCTCCCAGTATAATTATCTTCCAGGAACTCTCTGCATGGAAATAAAGTATCCCCTCCCCAGTGGCCCATGTTCCTAAGTCGATGTCTTTCTAGAAAATGAAGCACCAAGACGGTCACCTAACGACGTGCCCACGGGGCGACCAGGGAAGGACAGGAGGAGGAAGAGGCTAGAACTTCAGGGAGGCTTGGAGGAAGGAGCTTGCAGAGCCAATGCTCAAATGAAACAGAAGTGTTTCCACAGGAAGCATCAGTAGAGCAGGCCCCCCACCTGTGGTGGCCCGTCTCCAGGGAGACCTCACCCTCCTCCTTGCTCTGGGCCCCAGTCTTCCGACACCTGGGAGGACCCGGAACCGGGACCAGGCAAGCAGAAGCAGAAAGCCTCCCTCGTGCCCTGGGAGAAGCTCCCTCACGTTTCTCTCTAAGCTGCGTTAGGAAGACCCTAGAGGGGCAGGAGGTGGACCCATGCAAAAATCGGGTCGGTTTACGAGAAATGGAAACAAGGCCCAACTTGTTCAGTTCTCCAGTTTCGATTTGGGAAGATGAAAAAATTCCAGAGATGGAGGATGGTCACAGTTGACGACCCTGTGATCGTACTTACTGCGACCGAAAGGCACGCTGACAAATAAGACGGTGAGTTGCAGGTTATGTATGTTTTACCACAGTAACCAAATTTTCACTTCAGTTCTGGGGACTCCAAAATGTGTCCTGGAAAGTTACAGAGGCCACAGCTGCCTCTAGACTCTGAAGAGTACAGGAAGAGTCCAGGAGAGGCCGGAGCCCCAGGGACCCTCAAGCCTCAGCCCGGGGCACCAGGCTCAGGAATGTCCAGGCTGCTCCCTCCAGGCGAGAGAGAAGGACGAGGAGGCAAAGGAAGAGGGGCTCCAGGGCGACGTCCAGGCCACCACTTGGAGGAGAACGGATGCACAAGATCGGAAACTTGAGGGTTTGAGGGAATTTACGGCCAAAACTAGCACGCTGGGCTAGAAAGCCCTGGTTAAACGGCTAAGGCAGCCTTCACACTCCCAGATCTGCACCAGGAGGACATGGGCTGGAGCCGAGGCGGGCACCTCAAACATCTCCTCGGGGTTTGGTCGTGAACGACGGTGGGCTCGGAGGAGAAGGCTGGGCAGGGAGCCACGTTCCAGGACGCTCAAATGACAGGGGCCCGACCTCTGTGACACGCGGTGGCGCCTGGATGCGCCTGTTATTTCCGTTAACCACCTCTCTTATTGTTCCCGAAAGTTATGTTCTGTAGACGATCCTGCAGGAGCAAAAGTCGAGCAAATCTGGAAGTTTTTAGTGTTGTTTCCACTTCGTGCTGGTGCAAAGTTGAAACATCCATGTTGCCCGGGGCTGTGGTCCTGGTGTCGGCAGGACAAGGTGGGGGGGTGAGTGCCCTGCGTGCTCCAGGCATAAACGCCACGTGTGTGCCTTCCATCTTCGGTGAATGAACCCCTGGACCTCTTATGCTGCATCATGCTGGCTATTTGTTTTAGCTACTTATGATCCCGAAGCTCTATTCATAGGGGTCCACAAGGTACAAATGAAAAAGGAGAAAAGCTTAGAACCGGAGAGTAAAGGAGGGTCAGCGCCTCGGGCTCCCCCGCTGCCCCTGGATGCGCTCCGACTCCCAGCTCAGACTTTCTCCCCCAGGGAGGTTTTCTGTGCCCTCGCGATGCTCTGAACGATGCCGGCATCGCTCGTCTACTCCCGACGTCCTCCCACCTCCCAGTCGTCTCCCCACCTCCTGTCTTTCTAACGTAATTTTTCATACTAACAGCTAACCGCTCCCTGAGAGCGTGTGCAAGGCACGTATCAGAACATCACTAAGTAAAAGCGCGAGGTACAGAGCCGTGTGGAGAGTGAGAACCCACTTTCGACAGCAGTGGGTCCTATTTATTTCGCCATTGATAAGTGTCCCATGGAGACAGGAGCTCCTTAATCGCGGTCACGTGGGCACAGCGACATAGGACCAGGGAGGAGGGTACTGACTCTGTTTATACAACCCCGTGTCTTTGTCTGAACACGTTGATAATTACGGCAGAATATCTTTAACGTAAGTATATGACACGAAGCAGGATGAGGGCCAGCCCCGGTACAAATGCACTCGCTCCTTTACACAGATATTTTTCGCCCGATCTATGCCTCTACTAGAAGTTTCTAAGCCAAGAATTGCGAGGAAAAAAAATGACTCTGGAATGTAGCAGGGAGGGAATTTTACTTCCACTGTGAATGGATGTAACAGAAGGGCTGCAGCCCGTCCTCAGCAGAATCGCTTACCTGCACGTCCATGGCTGCAGAAAGGGCAGCGACAGCTTAACTGAACATCTAATCCACAAAATCTAAGGAGACTCGTTCTCTCTTCTCTGCTCAAGTCCTGCTTAGCCCCCAAAATCATCACATTAAAAAACAAAAATTAGCAAATGAGTGTAATGAGTCTCTTTCGAGGTCTTTAAAGTCATGAATTCAGAACGAATAAAAAGCAACGTGTCCGTGGCTTTTCGCTCCAGTTATTGCCGAGAGGTTCTGTAACAAATGAACACAAATAAATGTTGCTGCACCTACAGGGAGAGTGAGGTTTGCCGTCGGCGCAGATGAGCTGAGGGAAGTGGAACATCGTGCAGATGTTTGTAGCTGGGCCCGGGGGTGTGGTCTTCAGCTCTCCCTGGGAGGTAACCTGTCCCGGTGGGAGGAGCCACGGCCATGGTGTGGACCGACGTGGGGACCTGGGGACACACCGGCTCGAGACGGTCCTCACCTCCCGTGTGGGGCTGCCACACATCCTGGGTGGACTCCCCGGACCAGGAGACCAGACCCTCCAGTCCCCGCTCTGGCTTCTGATGGGAAGAACCTGACCATGGAGTGAAAGGGCTTGAATTCTGTCCCCCAAAAATGTATGTTGAAGTCCTAACCCTCAGGACCTCAGATGTGGCCTTATTAGGAATAGGGTCTTTGCAGGTGCAGTCAAATTGAAGTGAGGCCATCAGGGTGGGCCCTGGCCCGGGAGGACCGGCGCCCCTCTCGGAGGAGGACAGGCACGGGGGGAAGACGGCCACGTGAGGACGGAGGATGGGGGAGATGCAGCCAGGCCGAGGAAGCCGAGACGGCCAGCAGCCCCCGTAGCCGGGGGAGACCGGGAGCGATGCTTTCCCCCGAGTGAGCTCAGGGCCACGTCCGGACTTCAGGCCTCCAGAACCGGGAGAGAAGGAACCTGCTTTGTTTTAAGCGCCCTGTGTGCAGTCCTGTGTCCAGGAGGGAGCGAGGGGCTGAGCCGGCAGCAGAGGCTGAGCCCACGTTCACTTCACTCCCTCAGAACAAGGACCACCTACGAGGACACACGCGTGTGACGTTTGCTAATGTGATGTGGTTGGACAGCGTGTATTCAGGACATACCTCTTCTTCTGACGTTCTGCTGCTCCCTTCCTGAAATTGGCCAGAAAACATAGCATGTTATTTGGAAACAGGAACCTGGGGTCCGGTCGTGGCTGTGGATTCCGACAGAAGGAGACCGCGGGGGCCGCCCGCGCTCCTCGTCTGGGGGGCTCACCACGGCCACCTGCGCTGCGGGCCTGGGTGTCGGGTCCCGGCTCCCGGCGCCACGGGGCGGTGGGTGGAGGCCCAGGCCCAGAGCCGGCTGCGGGGCTGGAAGCGGTCCGCTTGGGGCGGCGCACTCGGTCCCACCTGCCCTCACCCGCCTCCTTCCCACCCGCTCTCGGGTCCCGCCCGGGGTGGCATCCTGCTCAGTGTGCAAAGCGCCAGCGGCCCCCAGGGGGCCACGTGCCCGCGTCTGAGCGAGGCCCACCGGCCTGTGTGGCCTGAACCCCCGGGGCCCGGCCTCACGCTCGGCCCTCGCAGCACCTGGCAGATTTGAACTGAGCAGAACTGAGTCTGCATCGGCACCAACGCCAGAGGGGTGGCGGGCCCGAGGCGGCCACTGCGGACGGGCCAGGAGAAGGCGTCAGGCCAGCGGGTCAGAGGGTGGCCACGGGCCAGGCTGACTCCCGAGGGGCTGAAGGGCCGGCGTGAGCAGAAGCGGGGCGCGGGGGAGACGGCCGCGGGACATCAGGGGATGTTCTCTTTTCCAAGGTGCGGGGGTCCAGGAGACGCGGCCCCGACGTGGGGTGACGCCCCTCTGCTCCTGGACAGGACAGGGCTGGGGAGGGGCCGGCCTCGTGGGGAAAGGGAGCGGAGGCTGGCCCTGACCTCACGTCGTGTGTGCAGACATCGACGAGTGTGAAGACGAGACGGGACCCCCGTGCCACGCGTCCGCCCGGTGCGAGAACACCAAGGGCGGCTTCCAGTGCGAGTGCACCGACCCCTACGTGCTCGGCGAGGACGGCAGGACCTGCGTGGGTGAGACCACGGCCCTTGGGCATCCAGGCTGGGAGGGGGTGTCGACATACGGGCGGGGGTGACTGAGGGGTCACCCTCCGGCCATGTGTGTCCGCGCTGCCACGGCCTCTGATGCTGGGTGGGAGCAGGGAGGCAGCTGGCTCGTACCTGAGGCCAGGTCGTGTCTGAGACACAGGACCGCCGTGAAACCCTGGGCGGGGCCGGCTCGCTCCAGACCCTCAGCTAGTTTCACCCCCCCCGCGAATTATCTCCGGGAGGGAAGCACGAAGTTTGATCCCCATGTGCAGAACAGAGAGGGTAAGTGGCTTGCTCAGGGTCACACAGCCACTCAGCTGCAAATCTAGGAATCATAACTTGGCTTCCAGCTCCTGTAGAAGAAAAATTATGCCCCGGGACCTGTTAAAATGGCAAGACATTTTATTAAAGCTCCTGCAGTAGGAAAAGGAGAGCTCAGTACAGAGCAGAGCTCAACTCCAAGTACAGCAAAGACAGCAGGGGATGGACAGCCCACGGGGCAGAGCAAGGAGGTCCGTGGAAGGAAAATTACCCAGAGGAACTTGGTTTCCCAGGGTCAGGGATGCTCGGGCGGCGGCTGGGGGTTGGGCTGGGGTTTGGGAGGGCACACTGGCCGCTGCCCTCAGCCGGGCAGGCTCACCGGCTGGCTCTGTCCTTGCTCCAGACTCTGGGAGGCTCCCGCGGGCGTCCACGGTCTCCATCGTGCTGGGCGCCGTGCTCATCTGTGGCCTGGCCGGCCTCACCTGGATGGTGGTTTGCAGGTGGTAAGTCCCTGCTTTTCAGCAACTTCCGCTCCTGTGGGCCCGGCTGGTAATGCTGCCTCTTTATTTTTCTGCAACCAGCAGAGAGCACCGGCGTCCAAACCCATCTGTCTCCAGAGCTACTCTGTGCAAAGTGTTAGTTAGCCTTTCTGGCTCTTTCATTCTGCTCCAAATATGAACGTGGGGTGACCGTCGGTACACATGAGAGGGTGTCGACATCTGTGGGTGGAGATTCGGGGGTATTGGATTCTTGGTCACATTAAAAGATTGTATTGAAAGTCTCTTGCGTTAGGAGTAAAGGTTCTTACAAAGGTTTCTCAGAGAAAAAAGGTCATCCCTGGGTAAAAACCTTATTGTTCATTTCTCTCCCCTCCCTCAAGAGCAAACTCTGGGGAAACTGGGAAATTGAAAGGTGAACTTTTATGTTAAAAATGGCACAGCCGTTGAGGCCTTTGGTGGCCGGATCTGCGTGTTTCTGGGCTGAGAGCCGAGCCAGGGCTTCCTCCGGGGGGGACTCTCCGCTCCGTCCCCACCCTTCGCTGATGCCTCTCATCTGCCAGGTCTTAGGGATCAGACCCGGCGCTGCTCGGATTTCTAGTGTGCAGTTAATAGAGACCACGTGGAAGCCACTGGGGCCCAGCAGCAGACCCAGGCCGCGTCCTCTCTGGCCTCTGAGCTGGGCCGACCTGCCGGACACCCTCGGGCCGCGTCCCCTCCGCCCCGCTGCAGAATCCCTGGCGCGGTGACTCGGGCGCAGCGCCGGCCCCGCGTCCATCCTCGCGTCACCCCGACCCTCTGCCCCCGGAGGGCCTTTGGTTCACGTCCCATCTTCCTGGTGAGCTCAACGCTTCACACCCCCGTCGTTTCTAGAGACTCCTTGGCACGTTCAGAGCCGCCAGCTGCTGGGCCCCAAAGGGAACTTCTCCCCGTGGAGTTGCTCATCTTACAGGAGTGGGTTCCTAATACTCAGAACCCTGGACCTCAGCGATCAGGTCTCAGGACTGACGTCACGGCTTGTGGTCAATAATTGAGTCTCATCAATAATTGAGGGTCACGGCCTTTTCGTTTATTCCGAGAACCTGGAAGGGGGACCTCTGTGTCTGTGACCCCCCGGTCCTACTCTGCCCCCTGCCAAGATGCAGTAGTAAATCCAGGTCCGTTTCTTTCATGCTCCAGGACGCTCTCTGCCACCCAGACTTCAGATGACACAAGGCTGTGATCTCCAGGTGAATGACATTTAGGTGACACACTTGCTAATGGACTCACAGCTTCTGACTGCACTTGCTAATGGACTCACAGCTTCTGACTGCACTAATATCTGCCATAGTTCAGATGCCACGGAGAAATTCTTTCTCCAAATTACAAGCTTGTAGAACAGCCACAAGTCACGTGTCAGATACACTGAGTAATTTTAGTCGCTGCCTCAGTCTTCCTTTCCATGGCGAGTACTCATTATGGGCTGATGGTGTCCCCAAAACTCATGTGTTCAAGTCCTAACCTCTAGTATCTTGGAATGTGACCTTCTCTGGAAACAGGGTCATTGCAGGTGAAACTGGTTAGGATGAGATCGTGCTGGAGCAGGTGGGTCCTAACCCAACAGGACTGGTGTCCCTGTAAAAGGGGAGTTGGGACGCAGATGCACGGGGAAAGGCCAGTGAGCGTGGAGACAGAGATCTGCGTGACGCACCTAGAGCCAAGGGTCACCCAGACTCAGCAAAGCAGCAGGAGGGAGCAGGGGGGCCTCACGGCCTCCGAGGAACCAGCCCTGCCCACACCTGGGTCTCACGTCTAGACCCCCAGCTGTGAGAGAGCAGATGCTTACTGTCCGCACCCTCCAGCCCCTGCACCCCCCAGACACTGAGACACCTGCCTGAGGTGGCCTGGGTCTGAGGACTGCACTCCTGGCCACCCATCGGGCCTCCTCTGCTCCTCAAGGTCGACTTTGGCTCGGGGTGATTCATCCTCAGGACTGTTATTTTGACTAATACTGAGCATTCTACACCTGCCTTGTCCTCAAGGCCCCGCTGCTCCCCTGCACTGGGAGAAGATGACTTACAGTGACTGCAGACGGCGTCTGGAGTTTGAGATGAGGGTGGTGTCAGAAAATAGCCCCCACGTTTTCAGAATCACTTGGCCTTGAAAGCTTAGATATTATCGATAATTAAAACCCTTAGGTAACCATGAAATCAGTTAAGCAATAAAAATGAGATGGGTCCTAGGCGAACACCCCCAAACCAGCTGGGTTCTATAATCGTATCTACTAAATGCTCCCACTGTGAAAAGCTGATATTACTGTAACTTAGTATTCGGATGCAATTTTGTATTTGTAGACATCTATTAAACATCAATCACCTTATTATTATGAAAAAGTTATGCCTCTAGCCCACACACTCAAGAAAAATAGCTGTTTTCTTTAAGATTGATAGCCACAGATTAAATGAACACCTATCTGAGGAAGTTTGGGAGGCGAACATCTGCCACACTTGATTGTCGACTCTGGAGCCTGAAAAATACGCCCCGACACCACTTTGGTTTGCAAAGTACCACTGACCTGAATGACTTGTGAACCCTGCGGGGGGAGGGGAGGCCGATGGCAGGGAGGAGGAGGGGTGGGTGTTCTTTATGGGGCCACACGGGGGCCTCTCTGCACAAACCCCTGAGTCACCGCAGCTCCCTGCAAACACTGCGTCCTCAGAGCCTGATGGAAGGAGCCTAAACCTACAGGCCACCTGGGTGTCTGCACGCTGCTGCCCTGAGGATTCCAAACCTGATCACTCCAGCCACGAGGATGCCAGTGGGGGACTGATGGGAGACACAGAGACAAACAGAGAGAGACACAGAGACAGAGACAGAGACAAATAGACACAGAAACACAGAGACAGAGACAGACACACAGAGAGACAAAGACACAGAGAGACAGGGAGACAGAGACAAATAGAGAGACACAGAAACACAGAGACAGACAGAGAGACAGACATACAGAGAGAGACAAAGACACAGAGAGAGAGACAGAGAGACAGAGGCAGAATGGTGGACACCTGTCAGGTGCTGCGTGGGCCTTGACCTTCATTCCGTGTTGATTCTCTCACCCCCCCCCCTTTATACCTCCCCTACTATTTTGGGTCTAAGGCTGTGTATTTTGGGGCAACAACTATTAACATAAATATTTCAATCAGAAGTACACCAACATTGACGTGTTTTCACTGAAAGACTGATCCAGAGTTAACCCCATTAAACCAACTCCTCAATCAGCTTTCTTTATGCAATTAAAATACGCGCCAGTTGGACATTGTGATATTCACCAAGATAAACCCTTTTCTGTGCAACTTTTACACTAAAGACTTGATTCGTGGCCCACATCCATTTCGCTCATTGGTCTCCAGCCCAGGAGAGCGTCCTCTGCAGTTACTTCTGCGGGTCTGAACTTCTCGGGTCAACCCTTCCGGTCTAAATTTCATCCAGACTGTGTTTACCTATCGGTTATTAGTCAGTGGAAACTGTGAGGTGTACGTGTCCGTTCCTCCGCTGGGCTCTTGTTTTATCGTTTGTCCCAAGTGTAAGTTTTGGCCATCAATGTCAGCATCTGAGGTGTAAGTCTTCAGTTCTTCTTTGTTTAGGGTACCACTATCCTGTGCCTTTGGTAGCTGGCAGCTGCATTTTGCGCTGTTTATTTCTACCGGAAGTATGATTGCAAGTTGGGGAAAGAGGGTGAACTTGCATTATTTCCCACTTATCCCTGAGAGGTGATGGTCTCCCAGGCGATGTGGCTTCTCCTCTGCCCGAGGCCAACCTTCCGTCCACACGGCGGGTCGGTGGGTGTCCTCCCGCACCGCCCCTTCTCTTTATGACGGGATGACCTGCTTGGGACAGACCCACGGGGAGGTCGGCCTTACCTGCTCTACCACCGGAGCCCAGAGCTGGCGAAACAATACATATATTTTTCACTGACCTAAGAGTGGCTGCAGATCAGATGGCTGAATCTGGAATGCAGAGTCCTGTTGCTTTTGTTGCTGTTTATTGTTTTGCTATTTGTCAGTTTCTCTTTAAGAAAAACGTAGAGTTACGCCTCTTGCATTGAAGAGCTGAGGGGAGGCAGTTTCAGCACGACTATCCCGTCCCGCCGTCCAGAGCGGGTCCAGGCGCGTGACTCGGGGTCCCGTGCCCTGTGGGGTGCCGTCTCAGTCCCCTGTGCTCCTTCAACCGTCAGATCGAAGCCACTTTCACGCTATGACCTTTGCTGTCATCTCCGTCGTGCGCTCGTGGGCAGGTGACGAATTCTATGAGGCAGAGTCTCAGCAAATACCCCAGCAGGGGGTAAGCGTCTACCCCCAGCTGTGCTCCATGGAATTTTCAGTTTTGTTTTCTAAACCGAGGTGTTTACTTGAATCTACAGGCATTTGTTTGTCTTTGCGGGAGCGAGCTGGTGACCCTCTGAGGTCACATGGCTTGGGGCTCCCTCGGTTCTTGTACGCGAGGACAGCAGAGTGTATCCATCCACAGGTCACATGCCGACCCTGAATGCTCGCTGCCAATCCTGGAGGGAGAGGGAGAAGGGACTTCCCGGCTGGGACACGGGGAACCCCAGGCCGTGAGCTCTCCGCGACAGCACGCTCCTGCTGGGGACCCAGAGCAGGTGGGTCCACACCCGGCCTTCCTGAGGTTTGCAGTGTCAGACGTTTCCCTGAAGACGCAGGAAGCCCCTGGGAACAGCGGGGCTGCTGGGCTCCGCGCGAGCGCCTCCTGCATTTCTATTTGGCGCCCGGTCCCCATCCCTTTTGCACCTTCCTGCTGCGTGTTTCCTTCTCCTACAAACTGTATTTACAGGAGAAGGCTAATTTGTCAGAATGTTAACCTACTTTTTAAAAAGTAAAGACAGGGGCTTCCCTGGTGGCGCAGTGGTTGCGCGTCCGCCTGCCGATGCAGGGGAACCGAACCGGGTTCGCGCCCCGGTCCGGGAGGATCCCACGTGCCGCGGAGCGGCTGGGCCCGTGAGCCACGGCCGCTGAGCCTGCGCGTCCGGAGCCTGTGCTCCGCAGCGGGAGAGGCCACAACAGAGGGAGGCCCGCATACCGCAAAAAAAAAAAAAAAAAAAAAGTAAAGACAAATTGGAATCAGTGAGCCAGAGTGAAAGGAATGAAAATGCCTTGCATTTGTACGAACGGCTTCAACCCCGAGACTAAGTGTGGGGCGTCCGTGGCAGCACGTCTCAAGCACGGGCTGGGCTGATGGGAGAGGAGCCAGGGCTGAAAGAAAATACTGACTTCTGAAATGTGCTTTTTTAGAAAATGGAGTAATTATAATCAGTGTGAAGGACTCAGTCTAAACTCGCTTTTCACTATCTCTATACGCACGACCCCAAGCGGCGTGGTATTAAGAAGTCACTGCTGCTCTCTGGGGCCTGACGTTCAGGGCTGGGGGGGATTTAGAGCTAAAATGTCCTCTCCCTGGACGCAGAGTGGAATCAGCCTTGGCACCTGCCTCCCAAGCGTGGAACCAAAACTACGGCACCCGGAGTGAGGTGGCACCACTGGCGCGCCCGGACCAGGCCTCTGCAGCCACGCCGGGGACCGCGTACCCGCCGGACACCTCATCAGCCTGCCGAGACCAGGGCCAGGGCGAGGCTTCCTGTCGGTCTGAAGCTCGTGGCGGCTTCTCTCCTGCAGGACCCGGCCTGTGGATCCCGAATCCTTCTCTGCAAGCAGGAGCCTGCACGTGTGATGCGTGCACGGCTCTTGGAGCCCGAGCCAGACACCACTCTCGTCTGTTTTGATTTCCGAGGACGGGGACCAGTGGGAACGGCAAGACGCCCGGGCGCCGCGCGGCGCCTGATCAGGACACGCCGACCCAGCGTGGACGAATGAACCCCACCACCTTGCGGCGGTCTGGCTCTGTCTGCAAACGCTGCCTGATTGTTTCCTCCTGGGGGGCTGCCATGAGAGCGTATTTACATGTTATACATAGTTATAAACCTGTGCCTCCAACCAAAGGAACGGAAGATTATTTTCACCACCCTCACACCCCAGGCTCACTTTTTCTCCAGTTTTAATGTTGCCTCTCATCCTGTGATTCCTTTTCCCCGCGAGTTTCCTACCCACTCAGCCAGCTTCTCTGCTGACCCTCGGGACGGAGAGCGCAAGCGCAGCTCATCTGTCACTGCGGTGCCTGAGCCTGTGTCCCGCCCCTCCTCCTGGGAGCGGAACTCGAGATTTCCTGGAAGGACTGTGATTCTGAGGACGGAACAGGATAAGTGACTTGTCTCCTCATCTGGGAATCTGCCGCCGGGCTTAGAACCGAGGCCTCCGTTCCCAGCCGCCGCCCCCTCCCATTTCCGGGCCCTGTTTCGGCCCCCCCATCTCTCTCCCTCGCTTGGGTACCTTAGCCTGATTATCCTCTGAGGGACCCCCTCCGGGCTCGCGGGCAGTCCTGGGGGAGCTGTTAGTCACATCAACCCATAAAGCAGTCGTCACCGGGGCCCCTGTTTCACACGTGAAGTCGCGAGCCCCAGGGAGGCTAAGCAGCCTAAGTGACAGCGCCGAGGCGGGGCAGGGCTTGGCCGCAGCAGCCCCCACCTGTGCTGGGCCCTTCCCTCACCCAGGACACAGGGAACCTTCCTCCTTCCTCCTGAGGTGTCCGTGCCCTGCACCTGCTGTGTTCCAAGACCACGTGGTAGGTGGGGATTGACAGATGAGATCCTACCGCCCGGCCTTGCGCGAGCAAAAAGGAGGGAAACCGCCAGGGGAACTGAAGGTTTGCTCTGGATGCTTTACACCGGCGTTACGTGGAGAGACAGGTTTTACCGTTCATCCCCTGAAAATACTGCTTCTCGTAGGTCCTGGCTCATCCTGTTCTGTGTTCCCAAGTTCTTATCATTGTTAATATGAAACCCGTTAAAGACTTGACTGGACCAGAATGGGAGACGCTCTAACCACCCTCCCATCGCGCCCCTGGGAGGTGAAGCCGGTTTCTGCGCCGGAGCTAGGGTTTTCCATCAGAGGGGACATAGCGAGATAACACACGTTGGAAGTCAGCGCGCCAGCTACGGGGAATGCAGTGTAGCAGCTCTGAGCCTCTGAGTGATTTCTGCTGAGGGGACAGAGGGGTGGCACTAGCTGATTGGTAGACGGCTCTGTTCCGCCCCCTCGGAGCCTCGAGCTGACGTCACACCAGGGACCACCGGCCGGCTCGGCTCCGTGTAGCTCTCAGCCTCTGCGACCTTGTTTTGTTCTTATGTGTCTGGTGGGTCCCGCGTGCCGCATCCGGCCCCCGAGCTGCGTAACGACCCACTGGCTGGAAGGAACAGTCCCGTCTCCTAGGAGCCCCGCGTCAGGTGTCTCTCCGGCCCCGGGGCCTGACGGGCCTCAGCGCCCAGCCCGCCCGGCGTTCGCACCTGTCACCTTCCATCTGCTCGTATCCTCGCTCCCCCCGAGGTCAGGTTGTTACGTGTTAGTGATTCTGCGGCTGCAATAATTCCGGTCCATCTGCTGTCAGGATTGGCACTGATTTGCCCAGGTTTTGTTCCCTCTGAAAGCCTAGCCCAGGAGACTGTGCCCTTGGCCTTGGGGTCTAGGACTCGACCAGCTCCCGGCCCAGGCCCGTCTGTGTCTGCTGTGCCTCCCGTTCTCACTGTTTCTGACCTGCAGACTGGCGGTGGGCGTAGCCCGCCCTCGGGACACCCAGCACCGCGTGATGTTTACCCTGGACGGCACCGCAAAGATCACGTGGTGCAGCTCTGATTTTACCGAGGACGTAGCTGGGTCCCAGGCGACAGAGGTGAATCGCTCAGCATCACACAGCAAACTACAGTCAAGGAGAGACGGGAACACGGCTCACAGGCAGCTCTTGGTGATGGAGCCGCTGGCGGCTGCCATGGGATGCGGGGCCCGTCGTCTCTGCCCCAAACCCAGAAGCGTTGCGTTGCGTTCATGGCATCTTCTTCCTCCTCGTTAAACCGTCTGCTATTCACGACTAATCTGGTCAAACTGACGAGAACTGAGCCTCGCCCGGGCCTCAGAGCATCAGTCTCGCCTCGAGGCAGCCCCGAGCCGACAACAGCCCGGGACTGTCACCGAGGCCTTTCCTTTACGGGGGGGGAGGGGGCCGGTTCCGCGGGCGGACAGCACCGCCTTCTGGGAGACGGGGGGATCGCCGGTGCGCTGCTCTTTCCTCCCGGCGCCTTCTCTTGTTCTGCTGAGAGCACGCTGGCTCCGGTTCCAGGGCACCGGCTTGTGCCTCATACGCGGGCAGCCTCTGCTTTACCTGCTTCCTCTCCTGAGGGCTGAGCATCACCACCGTGTGTGTCACTCGGCCGTGACCCTGAGGGGGCCGGTCCCCCGCGGCTCACGGGGCTCTGGGACCAGCTCGCAGAGGCTCGAGCAGCCTCCTAGCAGCAGCCGCCCCGCACCTCCCGGGGGCCCAAGACCCCAAACGTGCTCAGCAGACCCTCCCTCGGCACTCGCTAACCCGAGCTCACGGAGCCCCTGCCTGGGTGGTGGCGGGGGGGCCCAGGCAGCACGTCCTTAGAGCAGATCCTCGGTTTCCCTGCACGTTCCTTCCATCCCTGGCAGAACGCGGGCGTCGACCTGGGGCGGAAGCCGCAGGGGCGCGGGTGCCCTGGGTGGGTCAGGCAGGGGCAGGGCGCACCTGGCAGGAGAGGACCAGCCAGCTGGGCTGAAGAGCTCAGGTCCCTCCGGAAGGCTAAACCCCCGGGGCCACAGCCAGCACCCGCGCCGGGAATGGGAAGGGGGGCCTGGGGCCCTGAGCTCTCAGGCAGGACGCAGAGGCGCATATCCCGGAGCAAAGAGCGCACGTGACCTCCACCGCCAGCCCCTCTCCTGCACGTGCAAAAAAGAGAATGCGCCGGCTGCGTCACGTGTAAGATCAGGGAAGGTTAATTAATTCCCAGGTCGGGTCCTGCCCAGGTTTGACCCCCCAGGCCCTCCCCAGTGGACATCGTTATTATATAAGCAGAGCTAAAATGTTAAATCTAGAGCAAAACAGTAATCAAATAATAAAACAGTTAAACTATCAGGCAAACAGAAAGGTCTTTGGTGTGATTTAGCTTTAGCAAAATTGTTGATAGATTTTTAGATCTTCTCTTTTTTTCTGACTCCTCTTAGGGCCTAACCGCTAAATGTTGTTTGAACAGATTATTCTTTAAAACAGTTTTTAATTTGTTTTTAATCTGGAAAAAGAACATTCTGTATCTGTCAGTGCGGTGACAAAAATAGTCCAAACTAAAAATAAAGCTCTATCCCCAAAATTGTATATTTTTTTCACAACAAAGTACATCTGACAGTTTTCATCTCTGTTGAATTGTCACGACTTTCGGGGAAGGAAAAGCACACTATGTCACGCAGTCTTTCATTTCAAAGGAATGAAAATTACTTTGTACCTTCTATATTTCCACAGAGTACTTTTTCATCTATTTCAGTTAATTTGCTTAGATTAATGCAAAAAAGTCAGGAAAAATAATTTACCCCTGAATGAGTCTTGTCTGCCTGGGTGATTCCTATGCAATTAGAAGATGAGAAATGATGCACTTTCCTCAAATTATTGCCAAATATCACAGTCTCCTCCTCTTAGCCTATCAGTAGGCAGGAGAAAATACAAAATACTCCACACCTTGGTGAAGTTTTAACATGGTGACTTTTAAATGGAAACGCACCCAGTCACCCCATAATCTGCACGTGACGACGCACGTCCACGAGCCGTGGGCTCTGAGCAGACCTCCTGCCGGCCTGTGCCCACCCGCCTGGGTTCCCGGATCCCAGGGCTTCTGTACGAGACCAGACCCGGGCTCCACAAAGAAGGAAGCCTTAGAGCAGCCTCTCTTAGCAAGGCCACCACCACCTCGGGGTGTCTGGAGAGTCTGCAGGGCCTGGAGGGCCACGGCGATCGGGGGATTCTGGTGGCTTTGAGGGACAGAGCCCGGGGGTCCGATGTCCTGGCTGCTCCGGCAGCCCCAGCCGTGGAAGGACTGGCCCAGCTCCCGCAGGGCTTCTGACCTTCCCACCGGACCCTGATACAGGAAAAGCAGTTCACGCCCGTTTCTGGTGTTCTGATGGTCTTAATGTACACTGAAGCACAAACATATTTTTGGCACAATTTTAATTGCCATGAACTTTAAGGGGTGATGTCATCATGCAAACCATGATGATGTTTCTTCAGAACTCTGCCAAAAGTTTTGCATCGTTTCAGAAAAAGCGTTAGACTCTCCAAAACTCTGCTCAAGGTCACTCATTCAAAATACTTGTATTCGAGGTGATTGCATTTGTACTTGTATGAATATATGTTTAGCATTTTAAGATGTGGGATAGAAATAAAAAGCATTGACAACATCCAGCTGAATATTGTTCTACTTATTTTCAGCCTTAATAAATCCCTTCTTTTTTTCTCCTTATATTACATTTAGGATACTATCCTGATTTTTCATTATATGTGCAGCTAAGTTGTATTAGTTGTAAAACCCATCCCAGGATAGTAAGGAAGGACCAGAAAACACCCTTTGCAACAAGGGAGGAGTGAAGACTTTGGGCTCAAAAGTGTTGTCCTAAAATTCTCACTAACAGTATTTCCACTCTCAGAATGAGCTGTGACGGCGGGACGGGAGTGGGTGGTGGGGGGGTCACAAAAGCAAGGCTGGAGCTGAGGATGGATCGGCTTCCTGGGTATCATTTCTTCTTCTCCAAAAGCTTTTGGCCTTGAACGCGAAGGAAAACATTTACCAAGAAAGGCCTTGGGAAGGGAGATTTCCAAGGAAGCAGGACATGGTGAGCGTGTGTTCCGATTCCCCAGCTGGAAGTTCTGTTTTAAATCCAAGGAACCAGAATATTCCAGGCGGACACCCTGTGAGAAATCAGGATGTACGGTAACAACATTGACATCTCCCTTCAGCTAACGGGCCTCAGTTTTAAGTTCTCACCATGGGCGCCAAGGTGGCTTTGGAGCACTTCCTGAAGAGCAGCCTGAGAGCCGGGCGGGGGTTGGGAGGAGAGGCCTGTCTGGCGTGCGCCGGGGAGGAGGCCGGCAGGCGGCCTCAGCATCACTTCCCACCCCCGACGCGGCTCTGCAGTCCTTGCGCTGGTGACCCGCCAGGCACACGAAGAGCCGTAGCACGGCAGCAGGACCCCGTTTGCTCCCGGGAGGGCCCGGGAGGAGTGCCACTCGGACAGCAGAGGGGAAGGGAGAGCTCTCCGGGGACGCCCGCGTAGGGGTGACGGTGCAGGGGCCGCAGGCTGGGCCTGACCCGCTGCAGAGACGCTCCGCTGCCTCCCGAGGGTCCCCTGCCCCCCGCCAGCCTCCCGCTGGCCCTTCCTCTCCTTGTGCCATACTGGCTCCGTCCTCCTGTGCCCTCTCCCTGCACACGGCCACTCCTGCCCACTGCCTTAGACACCAACAGCCTCAAGTTTACGTTTCCTGCCCAAACGTCCCCCCATTCATCTAATTGTCCCCTGAATCCTCCCCTGTCTCCCACGAGGACCAGGTGGGATGTTTCATTCCCCCTAAAAACAGCCCCTCGTCCTCCTGGTACCAAGTGCAAGCTCGTACCGCACGACGGGCCAATAAATCAACATACGAGGTGACGGGGAAGGAAGAGTGACTATTCGGAAGCCAGCAGACCGAGCAGGCGGTGGACTAATGTCCTAAAGAAGCATGTTAACTTGGGGTCGAGCTCAGGCTCTTTTACGCCAAGGGAAAGGGGGAGCGGGAGGTTCAGCTTTGAAAGGTGAAGGTGGGTTGCAGACTTTGGAGCCCCCGGCCCTCAAGGAAGCACAACATTTCCTTGCTCTTCTGCTTGTCCTGTGTGCTGGATCACAAGGTCCTGCAAAACCTCAAGGTGTCAGCAGTTATTTTTCCTTTACCGCTCTTATCCCTGCATATTAGCAAGGCTTCTAGGCTGAAAGTGAACGTATCTACAGCGAGTTTCAGCCGTGACTGGACTGGGACGTGGGGTGGAACTCTCTTTGGGGACCGTTACGAGTTTTCTGGGCACGAGCAATGTTTCTCTGATGTTTAGCTCCTGACGTGTGGGGCTTGAGTGACCCAATACAGGGGCCGAAGAGTGAGGGGGGCGGTTCCAAAGTGGTGTTAGTTCCCTGCTTCTCTGTTCCCCTCCCCCCACTCTCCCTCCCGCCCAGGCCCCCAGGGACCCCGCCCACCACGAGGGCGCGCTGCCCCCGCCTCCCCCCGCGAGCACGGCGCCGCCGGGAGCATGGCGCCCCGACCTCGGGAGCGGCACGCACCTCACCGTACAGGCAATGCTCTCACAGAGGTTCCCAGGGGAGTGGCTGAGAGTTCATTTCACTGTGAACATTTTCAGAGTTGTTTTTAATCGGTAATAAACGTCAGGAGCCATTTTACCTGAAAGTCTGAAGAGAAAATGAAATGCTGAAATACCCTAAGTGTCCCCTTCTGCACGAAGCCCTCCTGGCCCCCGGCCCCCGCTCCCCCCGTTCCCGGGGACCAATCTGAAGGGCCGATACGCTCACCTTGGTTGGACACTAAGCTCATGAGACTAAAAAGAAAAAAATACAGTAGATACACAACAGAACTCAGACTGGGTAATAAGTTGCGTCAAAACATCCAAGGATGGGGGTGGGGGGGTGTCTCCCTGGGGACGGGACACCCACGGGACGTGGGGTAGCCTGCCCACAGCTCACGGAGCCACCACGTCTGCACGAAAGTGAAGTATCTGTGATTCGCTCTCAAGCCCAGCATCCCGTCAGCACCGGAATCCGTACGTCTTGGCGACGAGGAGGTCGTCCGTCGTGAGCCGCCCGGGCCTGTATCCTTCCCGGTGCCTGAAGGGCAGGCCTGCGGCGGCACTTCCAGACTGGGGCCGCCGAGCACCGGCTCAGCACAGCGGCTCCGCGGCCCGCTCGGCCTGCGAGGAGGGAGGGAGCGGTCACGGCCTCTCACGTCGGCCCGTCCGGCTCCGGATAAATCACCTCGACACTCACGTCTAAGCATCAGAAGAGGTGTCCGTCCCCGGAGCTGGTAAGTGGCCACCAGCGGGCGGCGTGGCCGGGACCTCACGTAAGGGCGGGGCTGGCAGCTCAGCCTCTTTCTGTGCGTTCTGTCCTTGTGTCCGTCCACGTCTGTCCCTGGGCCGTCCACACGCCTCCCAGCCCCCTGGACCCGTTCCCCTGCGGTGCTGTCTCCAGGGGCCCAAGCTGTGCGTCCCCGTGAATGAGGCTGTGGCCCAGCTCGGCTCCGGGAAGCTCCCGTCTGCACTGCTTGGGGAAGAACCGACGTCCCGCTAGGCCAAGGGCAGAAATGCGTCCACAGACGTGCCGGGCACGGGGCCCTGCGAAACCCCGCCGGACTGAGCACGTTCAAGCCCAGGATCCGGGTGACTTTTCTGACGACCCCCTCTGTCCGGTGTGGCCTCCTTCCCTTCCTCCCTGGAGGCCCCCTGTCCGTCCTTCAAGAATCAGATCGCACGTCACCTCTTCTTCTCTGGACCCCGTACAGAGCTCGGATTGGCTGTGGGAATGCAGCAGAGGAACTTGGGTCTGAAAGGCCCTGCGTGTTCACTCACCGTCAGCTCCTCCCTCAGAGAAGCTCACCGGCGCGTTAGCACGGAGCGTGGCTTCTGGCCGGAGGCTCCTCCCGTCCTCATCGCGCCTCCCACGGCCCGCAGCCCCGTCCTCTCCCGACGGCCCAGGCCCGCTTGTCTCCGGAAGCCGCAGCCCACGCCCCGTCCCCAAGTGACGCGACGTGCACTTGATTCCACGGCTGTGGTGCAAATCACCCCAAAACTTCAGGATGCAGAAGAGCCACTGTGCGTCCGGGCGACCTGTGGGTGAACTGTGTCTCGGGGCGGGAAGGGGCTTTGCCTCTGCCCTGCCTGGGCTTGCAAATGCTGTGCCCTTGTGGTGGGCGTCCATCCGGCAGGGGTGGGCTGGAGGGGCACCAACTTCTCTCAAATGTAGGGAATTTGTGTGCGCACGCCACAAATCGGGGCCCGGGAGAGCCCAGCAGGGGCGGGGAGCACCCCTCTGTGGCGGCAGCCCTGGCTCCGTCCGTGTCTGTGGCCGGCGGTTGGCTTTCCCGAGCGGGGTTTGCTCCTCTCCGAAGTGTGGGTTCTCACCCGGGCACGGGGCTGCTGTGTGGGCAGGAGGGCGCGGGGGCGGATTTCACGCCGTGTGACCGAGGCCGGCAGGTCTGGCCGTGCCCACCGGCGGTGTCCCCGTCACCCCAGAAGCACCACACTCTGGTCTGTCTGGTGGGAAACCAGAAACCTTCCCCAAACACCGGCCCCACTGTTCAAATAAAAACCTCAGCCGGGAAACCTATTTTCTTAGAGGGCGGAGGACGCTCCTCGGGGTTTTTCCGCAGACCTAGGAAGTGGGTTCCTTCCAGGTTCTGGAACTCATCTTGGGGCCAGGAAGGGCCGCTTCGAGCCCAGCTTGCCTGGTGGAATGCAGGCCGGCTCCACGGGCGCCGCTGGGCAGGGAGGTGAGGCCAGCATGGGGGAACGCAGCCTCTCCGAGGGACCCGCCGTCCAGAGGCCTCGCCCCGGGCCTGGCCCGGCGATGGGCGGGTCAGGGCCCAGCCCCATGTGGTCAGAGGCGGGCGAGACAGGATGTTCTAAATTCCAGCGGAGCGAAGGCAAGCGGGTCCTCTGGACGAGAGCAGGCGGCTCTGGGGGGCACGGCCTTCACGTGCCACTGTGTCCCCTGGTCACTTCCCCACCCGGACCTCAGAGGACCACCCCTCCTGCCAGGCAACTTCCAGGCAGTCACCCCGCATCACGCCTGTACCGCGGCGGGACCCCCGCCCTCCAGCCGGCAGGGCCTTCCCTCCCACATCCAGCAGGGGCCAGGCCCACGTCCACAGTCCAGCCTCCTCTGCCCGGCAGCCGGTGGCATCCCTGAACTGGACGGCAGCCTCCAGCTTGTCTCTTTGCTGAGGTACAAACTTAAATCAATGTGCATTTGGGTCGCTAATCACTAGGGGAAAATGTCACTATTTATAAAAACCAATTTCCTTCAAAAACATTAATTGCTAGTACCGACCACAGAAATTCCGAGGAAGTGCAGGAGGCTAAGGCAGCGATGTTTTGCAGCCAGAAAAAGAAGGTTTTGGGAAATATATGAAGGTGGAATGTTGAGTTTGACAGAGAGAAGGAAAAGCAGTTTGTGAAAATGTTTCATCATGAGCTCCAGCCGGAATTTGTTTTTGAAGATTTATAAATGACTTTACTCTCATGTTACAGAACCATCTGGGGGCTGAGAGGGTGACTTAAGTTTGTGGTGGTGTGTTACTGAATTTTATGGGAAAATTACATGGTCTGGTGGAATCTGAGTCTCAGAAGATCTCCTCCAGTGATGGGGATTCTGGCGTCCTCGGATCACCCTCCAGGCCCCAAGCTCGTGGCCATCTTGTCCCTGATGGGGGGCCGGGCCCCTGGGGAGATCCCAGGTTGGATCACGCTCTGAGTCCTGCCCGAGGTCTGCTTGGTGAGGCCCCTCCAGTGGCCCAGGGACCTCAGGAGCTGCTTCTGTCCAGGTGTCACTGCACAGGCCTCGGTACAGACAGACGGACCCTATTCACCAGCGTCCGTGGGAACCAGGAAACGTGAAGCCCCCGGGCTGGCCAGGTGTGCAGAGTGGCCCCAGCATGAAAAGCTTTGGGGATGTCACACAAGGATTAAAGGAGACAATTTAAGTGATACCAACAAACTTTATCCAACACGGCATGAAGAGGACAGATTCCTTTGGGAGAACTGACAGTGGGGTGAAGGGAGGGCAGGAAGCTTTTGTAGGACAAAGAGTAAAAAGCAAGGAAGAGAAATAGAAACTCTTTGAGCGTCTAGGGCCACAGCCTGCCTTATTTGGGGTGAGAGGGCCCAGAGCTGGCCTGGCGGTTGGGGTCTGGCTGACCAGGGACGCTGGGCTTCTGGGCAGGGTAGCCTTTACAGGAACACGGACGTCACCAAAGGGTCCCATGGGGAAGAGCTCCATCAGGGGCCTAGGAGGTTATTTCAAGACAGAGAACTTGCCATTTCATCCCCAAAGGTTCACAAACCTCCAGAAGATTCTGAGAAGGAAAGCAGGGAAATCTGAGGCTTTAAAGGAGCTTTCTGTGTGCTGCGAGGAGGTCTGAACTGCGGGCGGAGAGCAGGTGGGTGGCTGGGTATCTGGGGCCAGACAGCAGGGGACATGGAGGGATGGCTGACCACTCACTTACCCACCTGTTATCGAAGGGCAAGTTCAAAGCAGGTTTCCCTGAGCACCGATCTGATCGCAGAGCCTTGAGACCTTGTGTGGGGTGCAGACACCGCCCCCTCCAACCGCCTGGGTCATTCCTAGGTTCAATGTGGGACTGCAGTAATGGTGATGATAATAATAAATTTGAAAAGATATGCACCCCAATGTTCACTGCAGCAATAGTCACAATTGCCAGGACATAGAAGCAACCTAAGTGTCCACCTATGAATGAATGGATAAAGAAGATGTGGTACATATATACAATGGAATACTACTCAGCCATAAAAAAGAATGAAATAATGCCTTTTGTATCAACATGGATGAACCTAGAGATTACCATACTAAGTGAAGCCAGACAGAGAAAGACAAATATCATATGATATCACTTATATGTGGAATCTAAAAAATAGTACAAATGAACTTATTTATAAAATAGAAACAGACTTACAGACATAGAAAACAAATTTATGGGACTTCCCTGGTGGCACAGTGGTTAAGAATCTGCTGCCAATGCAGGGGACATGGTTTCGAGCCCTGGTCCCTGAAGATCCCACGTGCCGCGGAGCAACTGAGCCCGTGCGCCACACTACTGAAGCCCGCGTGCTTAGAGCCCGTGCTCCGCAATAAGAGAAGCCACCACAATGAAGAGCAGCCCTTGCTCGCTGTAACTGGAGAAAGCCCGTGCGCAGCAAAGAAGACACAGTGCGGCCAAAAATAAATAAATAATTAATTAACGGAAAAAAAAGAAAACAAATTTATGGTTACCAAAGGGGATAGCGAGGGAGGGGGTGGGGGAGATAAATTAGGAGTTTGGGATTAACAGATATAAACTACTAAATATAAAATAGATAAACAGCAAAAGGACCTGCTGCATAGCACAGGGGATGGTATTCAATATCTTGTCATAATCTATAGTGGAAAAAAATCAAAAAAAGGATATATATATATATATATATATATATATATCTCCATATATATATATGAATAAACAAATCACTTTGCTGTACACCTGAAAGTAACACAATATTGTAAATTGACTATACTCCAATAAAAAATTAATCAATTAATTAGTAGTAACGACAACAACACTGCGGTATCCTAAGGCGACTCGAACTGCAGGTGGATCCAGGACACTGGTGGGCTTGAGATTGTTTCTCATTTCTTCGTTCTACAAAAGCCTCAGATGCTGAATACAAACTCATTCAAATCTCTCTACAGTCGGCTCTGTGCTGTAAAAATCCTTCTTGAGAAAACAGAGTTGTCTAAACCTGCCATGTGAAATATTTTTTGCTGGCAACATTTAAACCCACTTTCCCCCAACCCCCAAACTGGAAAACAATTTTCGTTTGGAAACGCTTGGGATGCCACGGTTGGGGAGAGCAATCTTTCCAGGGTTTGCGGTCTCACCGCGGGAGTGCTTCCATATGTGCGCTGAGCTTCCACCGTTTCGTCTTTTCCAGCCAAAATGTCTGCATTTCCTGCTCCGACACAGAGTATGAGGTTGGGAGGCGGCCGGTCCACCCCAGGGAGCCTGGGAAGGCATCACACCTGCGGCTCCGTGGACGCCTGCTGGACAGGCCGGCAGGAAAGTGGGAAGATGCTGGGTCACGGCCAGGGAGCTCAGCTCCTGCATTTAGCAAAGGCCTCCTGGACCCGCTTCCTCGGGGGTGTTCCTGTTCCCTGTTCCCCCTCAGACGTTAGGGAGCTCGTGGTCCCCCCAAAGGTGAAACGTTCTTCTGCGGAAGCCCCCCGACAGCTCCCACCAGGCAGTGAGCCAGGGGGCTGTGATCAGAGCTGCCAGGGCGCCGACACCGAGGCTCCAACAGGTAAAGCACGAGGTTGGAGAACCGCACGCGCGCGCTCGGCTCGCCAGCGTCACTGGAGACAGGACGAGCCCGGGAGGAGAAGCAGATGAGAACCACCGCCGCCTCCCGCCCACGTGACCGCCCCGAACCCCTTCTCGGGCTCCTCCTTAACCGCAGACTCCAGGCCTGCAAATACCCTGTTCGCTGAGAGGCATTCGTGACCCCAAATCGATGCTCACAATATCTCGAGGGCACTGACGGGCACCACAGAGCAGCGCCCGTTCCCAGCTGGGGTGCAAAGCTCAGCCCCTGCTCCGGCTTGTCCTGTGCACAAGGGTCTCTCTCACGGCCCGCTTGGTTCTGCGTTGTCTTTTTGTGCTTTGGGTGGTGACTTCTCTATTGAAAGTGGCCCCAGGCAGAGTGTGGCAGAGCTGCCTGGGAACTGGGGGCCTGGAGGCTGTGGGATCCCTCAGGGAGAAAACACACGTGTCAGCTGAGCAGCCTTCAGGTACCAGCGCCGCCGCTGGCACAGAATTCACGGTTAAGAAACCAACCATCTGTACTAAGTACGGTGTCATGACACAGAAACGCACAGAAAGCAGGTTGGGGGCTCATCTGTCGATGAAAGGCGACCACAGCTGGAGCAGGAGCGCCAACTACTGTTTCATTACCTCGAGGAGCCGTGGTTGTGTTCTCCGGCACTTGGCCTGAACTTAGAAGCACGTCGGCCCTGACGGCGGCCTGGGGACGTCCAGCCGGCACCAGAGACGATGAGCCGGCCCCCGGCAGCTGCGAGGGTCTGCGCCTTTGTCTTCACAGACTGCTGCCCTGCAGGCGGTCCCATTGGGAGTGTCCAGAACGTGCCGCCCGTGCTGTCCTGACGGTCCTTCGCAATCGCATCTGCGGGGCCAAAGAGGACGAGGAAACTATGACTCGCGCAATTCTGGCTCAAGGAATCGCACCCCTGGGAGAAAAGTCAGCCTTGCACCCCACTGTGGTGCAGGCCCAGCCCCGCTGACCTCCCGACTGGACCGGACCACTTTGCAAGTTGTTCCCTGAACGCGCCAGCTTTATGGAGGACAGGAAGCACCTCGTGCGCCACTCGATGTCCGTGTTTTGGAGGCTCCCAGGGTGACCCAAACACCCTCTGCGTCGGCGAGAAGCAGAGATAAAACAAAACAACAAAAAGCATCTGCGGAGGCCCCTGCCAGTGCCACCAATCACCCCCACCCCCGGAGACCCCGAGGCCCTGCCCCTCCCCGGCACCATCCACCCTCTGAGACCAGGAAAGGAGCGCTGGATATTTAAAGACACAGTCGACTCACAAGGTCAGTGCTGTGTTCAGCCGGACACGATTCAAGGAGGCGAGGGGTCAAGCCCGGGACAGAGATTCACCCGGCAGTTTGGTTCATGCCTGCCCTCTTACCTCCACTCCCCTGTCCTGAGCCGGGTCCTCAGATGGGGATTAAAGAAAGAAGGCTAGGGCATTCTTGCACAAAAGTCTGATGAATGAGTATAGGAGACCTTATTTTCCTATCCTGACTGTGAAATTAACCAGGCTCCCAATCTGAGCCTTGTCCTTACAAAATCCCTTCTTGTTAACACAGAGAAAACCGTGCGTATGGTCCAGATTTACCAGTTCAGCATTAGAAATAATGAACTGTTATTTGTGAACTTTCGACCCTTAGAATCATGAAATTGCTCAACCAGAAAATGTGGTGCAATTACACACTGCAAAAATAATATCTCTAAAATGGTATAAAGAAGACAGAAAAACAATCCCAAGTTTACTGTAATTATTAGATTCAAAAATTCTCGAACAACAAACTGTTTCTGAGTACCAACTCTATTTATGCAAAAGAGAACGGGGACTGACCACCTACAAACCAACAGCCAGGTGAGGCCTGCCAGGCGACGGACAAGCGGGGCACCCAACGCCATGGAGAGCTGGAAAGAAACACACTGTCCTTAAAAAAGAAGGTTATATATGTAGAAAAATCTAAAAGTATATTTGTAAAAAGCTATTAGGATTAATAACTGAATTTATCAAGATTGTTGGATACAAGGTCAAAATTCACTTGCTTTTCTATGTACAAACAACATGTAACTAGAAAGTGAATTTTTTTTAAAAAATAGCCTTTACAACAGCAATAAGAAGAAATACACCTAAGAAAAATGTGCAAAACCTTTGGAAAAGGTTACAAAACTTTGCCAAAGCCTATTAAAGAAGCCATAAAAAATGTAGGAATATTTCATGCTTACACATGGGAGGATTAAGTGTTTTAAAAAGTCAACTGAACTCAAATTGAATTCTTGATTCAATGCGATACCAGTCAAAGCCCCTGCAGACACTTTTTCTTTGGTGGAAATGGACAAGCTGATGCTAAAAGACACATGGAAAGGGACAGGACCAAATCAGCACAGACAGTCCTGAAGAAGAGGGACATCGGTTGAATCACTTCCGCTGCCCGGCATCGAGAAGGTCCTTTCACACCTGTGGCAACTAAAACAGTGCAGTGTTGGTGGAGGATGAAGCAAGGAAACACAGCACAGATCCAGAAGCAGACCTGTACGCGGGCAGTCACCCCGCTAGACAAAGTCCTGCCCAGGCTGGTGGGGAAGGAGGGCCTTCTCCATGTCAGCCAGGCCCCTGAGTGTACATGCGAAGGGGCAGGAGCCCCGATCCCTGTGATGTGTTGTGTCTACGTTTGTAACAGGGGAGAGCAAATCTGACTCCATATTGGATCTGTTTCTTTTACTGTAACCTCTGTATTCTGTGGCTTCCAGTTAAGAATGTTGCCCATAGCCTGGAGTATACAGGAGAGCCTATTCTCAAGGCTCTGACCTTTAAGGGTGTAACACTTTCCATTCATATAGAGAGAAAAGGCTGCAGAACAGAGAATAACACTTGTCCTGCTGGAGGCTCACAGGAATACCGTTACCTGACCTACGTGGACGGATGCAAGAACAAAGGATCCAACACCAAGAAGCCTGCAATAACCAGCCACACCCCTCCCTCGCCTGGCCTTTTAAAATACTTGTTGAAACCCTTTCAGGGGTTCGGCGCGCGGGGACCCTAGCCCCCCATTTCCCTTGCTCGGCCCTGCAATAAACCTTTCTCGGCTCCGAACTCCGACATTTCGGTTTGTTTGGCCTCACCGTGCGTCGGGCACATGAACCCGTGTTCGGTAACAAAATCATTTCCAAATCACTTCCTAGAACTAAATATGAAAGGGAAAATTACCAAATTATTAAGTTTCTAGAAGATTACATAAGAGAATATCTTAATTTTCCTTAAGATTTCTTAATGAGAACCCAAAAAAACCCATAAAGGAAAAGATTGATGAGTAGGACTTGATTAAAATGAAGAATAAAAGTAAGTATTGGGCTTCCCTGGGGGCGCAGTGGTTGAGAGTCCGCCTGCCGATGCAGGGGACGCGGGTTCGCGCCCCGGTCCGGGAAGATCCCACGTGCCGCGGAGTGGCTGGGCCCGTGAGCCGGGGCCGCTGAGCCTGCGCGTCCGGAGCCTGTGCTCCGCAACGGGAGAGGCCACAGCAGTGAGAGGCCCGCGTACCGCAAAAAAAAAAAGTAAGTATTAAGTATGTTAATATACAGTAAGTACATGTATTAAATATATTAAGAATATATTGAGAGAAGGAAGGGCAGGAGGTAAGAGAAGAGGAGCTTTCTGTGCGGTCCCGGGGTCGCTGGGTGCTTCCTTGGCTCCTCCGTGACCCCGGGGAGGCCCTGCAGCCTCAGCGGCGGGTCCCGGCTCAGCTGACAGGGCAGCCGTCCACACCAGCCACGTGCGCAGCTGTGTTAACCCGAAGTGGTGTCAGATCCCACGTCTCCACCACGGCTGCGTCTCCAGGAGCCCGGCACACGTGAACGCCCCTTTCCCGCACCCATCTCCCTGCTTCCCTCCCTCCCTTCTCTTTTTGAAAAAAGCTTCCCACCGATTCCCCTGTGACGGGATTAGGATTTCTGCCCGGTTTCAGCGCGAACAGCCCTCAGCGACATCCTCCTCCAAATCCTCTAACTCAACAAGATCTCAGCACAAACCCGCTTCCTTAGGGCAGGAGCCCCGGTGACTTGCTTCTGCGCCCCATGAGAGGGGCGGTAACCCAGGGACCCTCGGCCTCTCCGCCCCACGGCATCTGCTCTATGGTGGCAGCTTGATTTTTACGATTTTTCTCCCGTGTACAAAACGCTGGCGATCGGGGAGCCACCCCAACAAATATAGTCCTTGTTTCTTCTGGCCTCTCTCCTAAGAGACCACGACTGGAGGGTGGAAAGTTCAGACCCGGGAGGACATTCCTGATAGAACCCCAAGAAAACACAGGAAACATGATTTTACCATGTATTTCTTTGTGATAAAATTGTCCTCCCGGGCCTGGCCGTTGGAATACAGCTGTGAAGATCTGTGCCATCTTTCGGGAGAACTCAGCTCTTCCCCACCTTACCGGGAGCCAGAGCTCAATCCCCATTCAGTCCCACCATATGGGGTGTAGGGAGCAGAACCTGCCACCCCAAATGTCTTCGGCCTGTGGATTATTCTGAGCTGAAAACAGTCGAGGCACAAAAGACCCAGGAAGAAACTTTGAGGTTCCCCCTTCGCTGCCTGAAGAATTCAGATAGAGGGCCTGTTACAGGGACAGAGCATCACCGGACATGCCTGCAGGGCTGGTGGGGAAACCCTTAGAGACCAGACTCCACCCTGTGTCCTGCTGTCTGCCTGGCCCGCGAATGTTTGCTTGTCCGTCTCCCTGGGAATTACCTTCCTCCCCTTTCGAGTCCCAAACCCCCAACACCCTCTTTTGTCTTTGGTTGAAGGTGGTGTTTTAAGGGAGGGTTTGGGCCGTTTTGGTGAGCGACTCAGTTTTCCTGGGGGTCTCCCATGCATACGTGTTATTAAAACTTTGATTTTCTCCTGTTAATCTGTCTCATGTCAATTTAATTCTTAGACCAGCCAGAAGAACCCAGGAAAGCAGAGGGACACTTCTTCCTCCCTGGCAGGTGCTAAGGCGGGAGGTGCCCTGGAGCAGAGCGCCGTGCCCCCTCTCCCAGGGGCCCCGTGGCCCCCCTGTTATCTGGGTCGGCACATGTTGGCTGGAATGGAAGTAGACAGAGCCTGGCTGGCCACCGTGCAAGTGTCATCACCCCAGGTTCTCTTCCGCCGGAGCCTCTGCCGTCTGGCCCTGTGTGTCCTCTGTGCAGGGGGCCGGGAGGGAAGCAAGGGGCCAGCTGCTCTCATAACCCTCCCACACCACCTCCTGGTACGCGGCGTCCACACACACTGCCTGCCGCTCGTCCCGGAGACCAGGTCTGGCTCCTCAGCGGCCTGTTTGGGGTCCTGTACCCCTGAGTCACCAGTATCATGCAAACGGAGGCCAAATGACCTTTGGGGGGAAGCTTGTCCCATGTCATACCCCAAATTCTTCTGTCCTGCAGTTCATGGGGAAGCTCTGCCCCTTGGTCCTGGGGTCAAGGACATCCCCGGGTGCTCGGTGGACCACGGTAATGGTGACCGTGTGACTGCGCCTGGCCAGCCTTTCAGACACGAGAGGCTGTCACCTCTGGATACGGCAGGGGACATCCCACAAGTTCCGAGCGAATGTGGGGCTGAGCCTCGCGCGAGGCTTTCCTCCCGCGCCTGCGGCTCCTCACGTGGGTTCAGAGCGCTTCTTAGGCTGTAAGCACCTCCCCCCACCAGCTTCGGAGACTGGGGACAGTCCATCCCTTCTGGTCCCAGGCCGGGTGCGCACAGTGACAGGTGTGAGTCCCGAGGCTCCAGCGGGGAGGCGCCCAGCCAACCCCGCTTCAAACACGTGGAGATCATTTCTGCCTCTGCCTGAACTGGGACAGATGCTCCGCTCAGGGGCACAGCTCGCCGGCTCCCCGGCCGGGTCTGCGGGCGGAGGAGGAGGTCCCGGCTCACGGAGACGCCCCGACCACACCCACTTCACCTGCCCCGTTATCCCGTGCTCATTCTTCTGCCTCAAGCAGCTGCGCTGGCCGCCCTGTCCCCCTGGAAGCCTACCCAGCAGAGAGGAAAACAACCGGCTTTTGTGAAAGAGGCGCTCGGCCGGGAGGGGGGGCTCCGCCTGGACCCTGAGGCGCTCCGGCTCCAGGGGAAGCAGGACGCGGACTCTCGCCCTCAGGGGCCGAGTAATTCAGGGGTGCCGGCGCTTTCTCTCCGCAGCTCGTGTCAGAGCCGGGAGGCACCGCTGCCCACGGGCAGGTCAACTAACGGGGAGCTGGTGCCTCTGTGCCCGCAGCGAAGCCACTGTCCCCGCACACACGGATTTTCTCACGGGGACCCATCTTACACGGCAGGACGGCAGGACTCCCACGTCCCCAGACAGCCCTCGGTGTCTTCCCAAGACCACGGTGGGTCCCGGCCCTAAGCTCTGGGCCAACGTTCTTCTCCGCGGCCCCAGAGAAGGTCCTGGAGAGCGGACGTCGTCCGCCTGTGTCCTCGGTGCCTGGACTCCACCGAAACACCGGGTCCCGCTCAGGTGGCCCAGGATACCTCGGGGGTCCCTGGTCACAGGTGGGAGCCGAGGCCAGAGAGGCCCATCCCCCCGGGCCCTGCCCAGCATCTCCTACAGCATGGGATGCACGGGTTTCGGTGCTGCCTTTGGTCTGGTGAGGGGCCCCCTTCCCAGGCCAGGCACAGAAGACGGCCTGCTTCCCCAGCACGTCCAAGTGCAGCCACGCAGGTGGATATGGGCTGACCAGGCAGGAGGGGCTGTGACCACAGATGTGCTCAGACCAGACGGCGACCCGGGGCCCAGGGGAGAGCAGAGGTCCGGAGTCCTGGGGAGGCCGTCCAGCTCCTGCCCCTCCCCAGGCGGGGCCCCTGCAGGAGGTGGCTGCACTTCTAGGGCCTGGCCGGTCAACGTGAGAGCAGAACCGATGGAAGGGACGCCGCCTCTGTCCCAAGGGCACAGCCGGAGGGGTCTCTGCCTCAGGTGACCCCCTTCCCACGCCCGTGGCACAGAGCAGCTTTGGGGGCTGCTGGCCACGCGGCTCACAGCCCCGGGGAGGAAGGGCTCGGGGCTTCACAACCACCGCAAGTTTTACAGGGAGATTCACCCCAATTTCTGTGCCGAGCCGACTGCACTGTGCGCCGAGAATTCCGACGCCAGCTCCAGGGATGATGAGAAGCCTACCTTTCACTCTCACAAAGGCTCATTGAGAATTTGCCACGTCCCAGGTGCCGTGCAAGCGCTAGAGACTCCGGGTGAACAATTTCAACTCTCTCTTATTAGAGGATAAATATCAGACCAAAATATAGACAAAAACGATTTGTGGCAACTTTTCCTTTTTTCTTACTGATAGAGCCTCTAATTTCATAGGTAGCAATGTGCCCATCTGAAAACCGACACTTCTCAGCCCATGCTGCAGACGGGAGCAGCCGTGAGCCACAGTGCCGGCCGGAGGTGGAAGCTGAGTCCTTGGGGGGGTTTCCATGGAACGTCTTCAAGAGGGACTAATCCAACCGGCAGGCTCCTGTTTGCTCTTGGCCCTTATTTCTTCCTGCTGCTCTGAACAGGTAAACAATGGCAGCCGCCCCAGCAGCCACTCTGAGAGCGTGAGGACAGGGCCCTGCAACAAGGATGGCGGAGCAGAAAGGTAGGCCCTACACCGCCCACTGCCAGATGTCCTGATTTATGAGAGAAAAACAAATTCCTGTCTCTTTGAAGTGACTCTTATTTAGGTTTTCTGCTGTCATAATCCATGCTCACTGGGAACTCAGCAGGTGGACTCAATCACCAAGGCAACACAAGAAAACAAATGAATCGGGGAGATGCTCAGGCTGACCTAAGTGCCGTGAAGAACACCCACGAGGAGACGAGGCCCAGTGGCGGGAGGGAGATGCTCTGGATCCAGAGGTCGGGGAAGGTCGAGCTGGGATGCTTGGGACGCACAGGACCCGCCACACAGGCTGGCTTTCCAGGCAGAGGCCGCGGCAGACCCGGCGTTTGAGTCGCAGAAGGCAGCCCGTCCGGCTGGAGGAGGCAGTGCGGACGGAGGGCACTCAGGGGCCGGGGCGTGGCACGTGGCGTCGGGAGAGCAGGGGGTGGGCGAGAGGGCCGGGCAAGGCCGGCCTTCCAGATCACAGGGCAGAGCTCAGAGTGGAGCGCTCCCCGGGAGGTCGCTGGGCAGAGTTTGGGGGGATCTGCCCTGGGTCTCTGCCTTCCTCCCGGGACACTGGGGCTGCTCTGGGCTGCTCTGCTCTGCCCCGCCAGATGCCCCTGTCGTCCCCAGGCATCGCCCGTGCTCTCCTGTCCCGTACGGAGGGGACAGGGTGCAGGAGGGCAGGGTGGAAGGGGAAGACGGCAAGGAGGGCGTGAGGGTCCCCAGGATGCAGTGGGGACAGGCCACATGCCTGGAAGACCGCTGGCAGACGCGCTGGTGGTCGAATGGCCCCCGCCAAGCACAAGAAGGACTCTGCTGGCCTGACTTGTGCATGTACCAGGACAGTCGAATGTCCTGGACACACAGGACTCCAGCTCCACCCCATGGAGGGGCCAGGAGCACGGGGAGGGCTTTCTGTGAGAGCTGCCGGACAGGACTCGGGGGATGGAGGACGGCACAGCTGGGGAGTGACCTCCCCCGCTGACACTGGTCTTTTATCTGCTGCTGCGTTTGCCGGACAAGGGCCCCAAGAGTGCGAAGCGTCACTTGTGGACTCAGGCCCGGGAAGAGGCCGCGGGCAGTGGTATTGTGGCTGGGAAGGGGCAGCTGGGGGCACAGCCGGAGGATCAGATGCTCCCCGAGGACTGCTCTCAGAGTTCCTGGTGGAGACCAGGCAGGCAGGCGATCTGAAGCCTGGGGACGGCTCTGAGCTCCAGAAACACTCGCAGGAGACTCGGGGGAGGTTAGACGTATCTCCAGGAACCCTCACCTTCAAACAAGGAAACCCTGTCTTGGCCGACACAGAGCGGGACCAAGGCTCTGTCCAGCTTGTCGGTTTTTCTGCTGTAGGTCCTTCAGGACGTAGGGACACTGCACACGGGGGGAGAATCCAGCAAACGCTGCCCCTGGCCTGACGGCCACTCTGTCCGAAGCAGAGTCTCTCGTGGCTCCCTGACCTGGCAGCAGAAATCCCTGCTGACTCCTGCTGGATGAAGGCCTCAGGCTGGGAGAGCGTATGGACCAGAACCCTGGGGGGTGAGATGGCAAAGCACCTGGAAAGGACCCGGCCCAGACAGCACACACCAGCGACTCTGGGATTAATTTTAAGCACCAATTGTTCCAGCTTTTGCCAAACACAAGGAACCCTTCCAAGAGCCCTGGTGCACAGCCTTCCAACAGAAACAGCGCTGCAGGTCCAGCTGGAAGATTCTAGAAGACCTGGGTGGGACCAAAGCCATCCACTCCCAGTTTATGGACAATTCAGATTGCTAACGTTTTCCTGAGCATAAGTAATTACAATAATTCCAGGAAACCAGATTTCCATGAAGGCACTTAGGGCAAATCTGGAGGAAACACCTTTAGTTTTGTAAGATTCACTGACAGTTGCCCTAAAAGATGGAAAAATACAAAAGGTGGAGGGCAAGGTAATAAACGGATCAAGTCTGAGCAGTTGTTACTTGTGCTGAAAACAGACAACTGTTCACACGGTTACTTTCCCGTAAAGGACCTGTGCTCCCTTGTGGTTAAAGGCGCGACTGGCCCACGAGGGGCCCTGACACGGCTGTGATGGGAACTTGAGGCCCTGGCTCCTCTGAGCGGGACCGGCACGCCCACCGCCTTCCTGAAGACCCCGTCTCGCTGCGAGGGGGGGCTTACCCTCCAGGAGGTGGTTTGGGCATATGAGCGGCCACGTCCTCACAGCCCACGGGACAGCCCCAGCGGTGGGCACTGCCCCGGACACCCGATCACCCCTGTTCCCCGGGCTGTGAACGGGGGTCCTTGTCTTTCTGGGGGTGAAGCAGCCGATGCGACCCTGGATGCCACCACGATCCACGTCTTCCGCTGAAAGGTTACAGCGGCCTCGAGAGGGAAGTGGAGATAGGAGCTCACACGGGGGTCCCGCTTCCTTGGGGCTCAAGTGCACCCACGTTACCACGTGCCTCGCCAGCAAAGTTCGCATTCTCTCTGGGGGTGGAGCTACGTTTCTGTCATGGGCAACGAGAGTTCCCACGGATCTCAGCTGTAATTCTGGGACTCGGCAATTCATCTTTCGAATTCCAGCCAGAGGGTGTCAGCTCAGCCTTTGAAAACATCTCCTCGGCGTCAGCAAAACGTGGTGTCTGTCTCCAGGAACGGAAGGAGAGAAGAAATCCACACCTAATGTTGTCTTACTTTATGAGGAAGGTGTTCTTTTTCCTGTCTTACATGAAGAGAAAGGGAACCCAGGTAGGTCAGGCAACTTGTCTAAAGTCAGGCAGGCGGCACGTAGGTGTCAGGGGAACTCAGAGCACTGGTTTTCCATCCCAGCATGCCGACTTGTACGGTGACCAAGAAGGAAATCACAGAGATCTCTTCGAGCCCAGAGATGAAAGGGTGGCCCTTACATCACCCTAACTGCAGCTACAGCAGGAAGACGTCCCCAGGAGCCGTTCTACGACCCCACAAGGCTGTGGCCATGCCAGCAGGCGGGTGAGTCATATGAGGGAGAAGGATCCAGAAGCCGGCAGCACCTGGGCTCGCACGGCCCCTCGGGGCCCTGGGGCCTCGTCCAGGGCGGAGAGGGGTGAGGGAGCGGGTTGCAGAGATAGACCAGACCGAGACGTGGCCAGCTCGGCTCTCAGTTCTCCCCACTCGCTGACCAGGGTCCAGCTGCTTCCCCAGATTCCACAGCTGTGGAAAGCTGCTCTGGACATCAGCTTAGGGCCTGGACTCTAGGACAGTGAGACCTGTGCCTGGCTGCCCACTGGGTAGATCGGAATTTAGAGTGGACTAATTATTTTATAGGGTATAGAAAAGAAAATTAGGTTTATATGGCTTTTCCTAGGCCTGAGAACGGTATGTTTAAGAGGAAATAAATAATGGGGGGGCTGTTTTGACTCATTTTTATGAAAACCAGAGAACCCCCTGCGTGACCTTCCTGGCGTTTCTCTCTTCTCCAGGGTTATGTCTCCACCGCCGAGAGAAAGCAGGGGAGGGAGCCCATTCCCGTGGGTTCAATAAAGGGCAGCAAGCCCCGCCCATTTTGAGGAGGCCGGGGGCACAATGCGGACAGAGGCGAAAGGTCACCGTCACGCCCTCAGGACGGCGGTTGGTGGCCAGCAGCGAGGCCGCCCTGACCGTGCCCTGGGCACGCGGCAGCTGGCAGCCCTGTACCCGCTCCCCGCGCCCCCAGACCCACGCCTCAAACACTGTTCCAGCGACTTCGCTGTCTCACCTGTCTCTTCAGATACGCTATCTGCAAAAATAAGATTATTACAATCAGCCTCCAAGTAAAGATCTTCACCTTGAAGAGCGATGGGGCCGTTGCCAATGAGACAGAGGACCAGAATCAGCAATGACTTTTTACAATTTAATTCTTGTTTTATATTGGGTGTAGTTGGTTTACAGGGTTGTAATAGTTTCGGGTGTACAGCAAAGTGATTCACATATATATATATATATATATATATATATATATATATATATACATATACATCTCTTCTTTTCCCATATAGGTTATTACAGAATACTGAGTACAGTTCCCTGTGCTGTACAGTAGGTCCTTGTTGGGTCTCTATTTTATATAGTGTGTATATGTTAATCCAAGACTTCTGATTTATCCCTCCCCCAACCTTTCCCCCCTTTGGTAACCGTAAGTTTACTCTCTATGTCTGTGAGTCTGTTTTTGCTTTGTATATAAGTTCATCTGTATCACAGTTTAGATTCCACATAGAAGTGACATCGTACGGTATTTGTCTTGCTCTTCCGACTTACTTCACTCGGTACGATAATCTCTATATCCATCCACGTTGTTGCGAATGGCATTATTTCATTTTTTAATGGCTGAGTAATATTCTATTGTATGTATGTACCAAGTAAGAATTCATGGAGATAAAGGTAAGAGGGGGTCACTGAGGAGTCTGTAACGTGGCCAGGGCGTAAGAGCTGAACGCAGGAGCGATATGGGTGAGTCCGCGGGGCAGCGCAGGCAGACAGGCGCCCCTGCTCCCACGGGCCCCTTCCCGGAGGTCGGTCGCCAGGTGCTCAGGTGGTCAGCAGTGGGCAGGGGGTGCATGGGAATAGTTCACGTAAGGAGGATAAGGACAAGACACAAAAGCAGGAAAGGGGCACGGGGCAGGGGGGCCGGATCCAGTCACACGGGAAGGAGGCTGGGGGCTGAGGCTGTGTCCAGGTGTATCCCGGCCTCTGCAAGCCCTGGGGTGTCAGCCGTTGGCCTCTCGTTTCAAAATATTCTGAGTCCAATGAGGGAGTTTCTCATTAAAACTCTGTTGCCTTTAAATTCAGGCAGCCCATGAAATATTTCAGCATCCTCCTCCTTCTTCCTGCTTGCGTGAAAACACAAGTTACTGCTTATTGTTATTTTGAGAACTAAATGTGGAACCTGGGGGATCGGTCTTTAAGCCAGACGTCTCCAGGAGCACAGCTGTGCCCAAGTGGCCAGAAAGAGAACCACACTCCTACGGCACTTGTGTTAGAGCCTGGCTCTGTGCTAGGCCCTTGATATGAACCCCCCAGCTGTCTGTACAGCAGGAACAGGTGGTGTGAATTAAACTACACACACACACACACACACACGTATGGCTCCGAGCGCAGTGTCTTCGTAAGCTAATAAAAGCGTAGTTAGGATAGTAGTTCAGCACAGATAAGAAATCATATTTCAAGCATTCAGATTCCCAAAGTTACAGAATTTTGTCACCCCATGTGAGGAACATTCAATGAACTAGGCACTTCTAGCAGCATCTTGGGTGAAGCACAGCATGAATCAGTGTTAATTCAACCTAGGTGTTCATTTTCTCTAAGTTTGGTGAAATGAGAAAAGTACTGGCCTCAGTGTCAGAAGAAGTGGGTTTGAGCCTTGGGTCCACGATTCCCGACTTCTGTGGGTGCTGGGGGCCACGGGCAGCAGGGGCGAGACCCAGCCCGGCTGAGATGTTCCGCGGACACACGGCCAAGGCGGCACCAGCATCCTGTCCCCTCTCACTTCACTCACGCTGAATCACGATTACAAGACATGGTGACCGTGGCTATTCTCTGAGTTAATTTCTGGTGCCGTAATTTTTAAAGAACACAAACACCAATGTTTTCCAGGGACTTCCTGTGAGAACAGCTGCAAATTAAGTCATCCAGCAGAGGCTCCGTTTGTGTGCCCTGATTTGTTTTGCTCTAAGATAAAACAACAGGAGAATTCGTCTGGGTGCCAGGAAGGATGAAGGTAATGGGAAAAGCATGTAACGATGATGTCATGCAGCTCCGAAATTTAGGGCTTTCGATCGAGGGTTAATAACCATTACAGAGACATTTGATTTTGATAAAACACATCAAAAATAACATTTTCCATGATACTTAAGATTATGCTCAATGTTGGAAAAGGAAAGAAAGTTATAATGAAAATCAGAAGACCCCTACCCCTCTCCTTCCCCAGACCTCCCGGACAGAAAAGCCACACCGGATTCACCGTTCTACCCTTGAACAGTCCCTGCAAGCGACAAAGGGACAGTCCCCTCCCTCCCCAGTAACACCAAAGTGCCCATAAGGAAGCTATTTCTGAAAAAAGGGGCTTCCTGGCAGAACCGACTAGACCAGCATTAGGCTGATGTTCAGAGTTATAATGGGATAAAAACCTGACTTTGAGATCACTCTGTTAAGTTAGGGAAACGTTTATGGCAGGAGGTAAGGCTGCTATGGGAAAGACCATGGAGACCTTCTGGCGGGCTTCCTTCCTCTGGAGACCCCGTCTCTGGAGAAAGAAATCCAGACACTGAAAGAGCAAAGAAGACTGAGCTCTTTTTCACAAATCCCACAAACGTTAAAATAGGCACCACTAGAGCTTCTGGAACCTTCCAAACATTCTACCTCACTGTCAACACCTCCAGGCTTTGGGTCTGAGAGTATTTGTTACCATAAGCATAAAAGAAGGCAAATCCACAATTTGAAGATTTCAAGCATAAAGCCTTAACACTCGGTACCTGAGGAAGCAAGAATGTGGTCTGTTCAGGGTCTTTGTCAAAGTAGCCACGTTAAAGAAAACAGGATGGCAGCCCAAAGGGACGCACAGCAGCGGGAAGGAGCCTTTTCAGAGGGGCCGCGGGACAAGCTGGCTGCAGGGGCCCCAGGACCGCCCTCGACTTGCGGGCGGCCTGGCGCAGGTCCCCCGCCTCTGGGCCCATTTCCCCTCTTCTGCAATTACAGGACAGCCCATTAGCTGTTCAAGCCGAGGCTCCCAACCGTCCATGATGGGGATTTGGGAAATGCAAGGCTCTGGTGGTTCTGGGGACAGAGGACTCCACACCCCAATCGCTGACGTGCTCTGCCCTGCTCCTCCATCTCCTGTCTCCAAGGTTCTAGGGTCTCAGAGCTACAGCTGCAGATGGTGATGTGGTGGTAAAACCAGAAAAAAAATACTCAGATGACTTTCTGAAACTGTCAGAAAATACTTTAAAAAAAAATGCTTTGGGGGCTTCCTTGGTGGCGCAGTGGTTGAGAATCCGCCTGCCGATGCAGGGGACGCGGGTTCGCGCCCCGGTCCGGGAGGATCCCACAGCCCCGGTCCGGGAAGATCCCACATGCCGCGGAGCGGCTGGGCCCGTGAGCCGTGGCCGCTGAGCCTGCGCGTCCGGAGCCTGTGCTCCGCAACGGGAGAGGCCACAGCAGTGAGAGGCCCGCGTACCGCAAAACAAAACAAAACAAAACAAAACAAAAATGCTTTTGGGTCATTCTCTAATCACAAGGAAGAATCTTTTTTTTTTTAACATCTTTATTGGAGTATAATTGCTTTACAATGGTGTGTTAGTTTCTGCTTTATGACAAAGTGAATCAGCTGTACATATACATAAAAGGAAGAATCTTTTGGCAAATCATCTGGCAAACAAAACACAACTATTTATGTCATTGAGCACATAATTTTGCCCACAGGAAACAGGTGTGAATATTTTAAGAAGGCACGAGGAATGTTTCCATACATTCTCCTCATTTTTCCTTTAAATAAGACTTTATTTTTTTAAGGGCAGTTTTAGGCTCACAACAAAATTGAGAGGAAGGTACCGAGAGGTCCCATATATCTCCCTGCTCCCCAACTGTTAAAACTGCTTAATTTTTAAATATCTTTCTAATGACTTCAGATTTTTATTATGAAATAAAATATGCAAAAAATTACCTAAAAGTAAATTGACAGCTTAATAAATTATTGTAAAGAAACTCTCATGAAAACCACCAAGATCAAGAAATTAGGTATTACCATAATTATCTCAGAATCCCTTCATGTTTGTCTTTCCAGTTACCGCCTGGTCTCTTCTCATAGGTAATCCCTCTCTTGATTTTTTTAATATCAATCTCTCTCCTCGTTTTCTTTTTTTTTTTTAAGTTTTGAATTTTATTTTATTTTTTTTATACAGTAGGTTCTTATTAGTTGTCTATTTCATACATATTAGCGTCTACATATCACTCCCAGTCTCCCAGTTCATCCCCCCACCACCACCCCCCCCCCCGCCCCGCTTTCTACCCTTGGTGTCCATGTTTGTTCTCTACATGCGTCTCTATTTCTGCCCTGCAAACCAGTTCATCTGTACCATGTTTCTTCTCCTCATTTTCTAAAGCAAGGTACAAGCGCCTTTTGCCAACTTTACATCATCCATTTCATTTCAATTGAAATGGCGCAGGATGCTTGGCCCTGTGTTGACCTGGGTCAACCTCTGACCAGGAAAGCGCCTCATTTAATTTGTCTTTTGTTGACCGAGGGGTGGAGAGCAGGTGAGCTGCAGGTGGGCCAGGTGAGATGAACCTCTGCACCCCGGGCCCCAGCCTCCGGCAGAGGCGGCCTCCAGCCGAGTGGAATGGACTGTGGCCCCCGGGTCCCCTGGGGAGGTGGTCAGGGCACCATGCCATCACTGTGCCTGCTCAGAATCTGGCCAAAGGGGGACTGCTCTCTCCCACCCCCCAGCTCAGACGGACTGATGGTTCTTCCATGGGCCAGGGGGCCGCCATCCATCCCAGGCGTGGTCAGCACACCAGGTGTGGCCGGCACACGGCACAGGTGCTGGTCTTGGGTCTTGGGGGAGGGAGAGGAAGTCCAGGCAGGTCCCGCTCTGGGTCCACAGCCTGGCCTCCATATCCACCTTGTCCAGTCTTGCTATCAGCCTTCGGCACACACGCCCTTCTGTACCCACTCACGGCGGTCCTCAAGTACCCAACGCGACACGGAGCAGAAACTTATTCACGTGACACAAACACGTATGTAACACGACATCTGTCACTCGAAGAAAAGACAGCTGCTCGAGTCCTTCCGTGCAGTCCCTCACCTTTCCCTGTGACCTGGGCGAGCTCCCAGGACAGCGTCAGAGGACTCAGGCTCAGCATTGCCTGCAACGAGGCAGGATCGTGAAAGTTCAAGTGTCTCATCACGAATTTTGAAATGATTTGGCAAATTCAAAAACTCCAGTACTGAATTTTTCCCTTTCAATTTTCTTCTTGTGATAACTCCATAAAGAGTCATGATTTTCCAGCTGCTGCAAAGACACCCTCACATCCCTTCCAGGTCCCTTCAGGACGGCATCCTCTCTCCTGCCCGGACCCAGGGCACCAGGGGCTGGAAAGCTGTCGCACAGTCACGCGTTTCCGGCCACAGAGCCAAAACCTCGGGGGTGGGGTAGGGGCTGGAGGTTTCTCCTGGGAGCTCGCCCCCAACCTGCCCAAAATTCACAACACGGGGGTCAGCTCTGTCCGCAGGACAGCATCCCAGACACAGGGGAGGACAGCCTCCATTTAACTAATCCCCTTGTTTTTCTTCCTTTTTCACATTTTTCCACGAATGGTGGTCCAGGCAGAGACCCTGGGCTCCCCCGGGGACCCGCCTCTGGGATCGGCTCATGAAAAGAAGAACACCCATTCTCTGTTTGAAAATGTGGCCCATTTATTGGAACTGAAAGGCATCGTTACATAGTGCAAACGTCTCTTTGGTGACGGACTGATTACAATGAACAGAAGAAAGGCACTTGCTCCTGGCAAAGGGTTAGAAAAGTCAGGGAATATGTACACGCAGCTCCCCACGGGGCTGGAGGCGTGTCCAGGCCCCTCCCATCACCTCATCAAACGGCCGATTCTGCAGACGTTCCAACCGCAACCGCAACCGCAGAACTTCTCTGTGAAACACAGTCAGCCTCCCGTCGGGCTAGACAATGCCGTCCTAGGCTACCTGTCTAAACCCACCCTCTGCACGAAACCACAGATAAACCTCCCGGGGAACTTTAAAAACACCAAAACACTCCAGAAGGCGGGATTTTATACCTGAGCAACTTACATAGCCATCAACTTTCAGACAAAGTTATCCGTTTTCTGCTTACAGAGATTGGTTCCAAGATTTGGTTATTTATTCAGTGTGAGTTATTATTTCAAAAGAAGTCCCGTGCCCGTGAAACACTGGAGTTTTTACTGATCACTCAGTGATGTGTGAGGACAGACTTCAAGCCGACCGTGTTTAAGCTGCTGTCAAGTCCTCGGGCTGGAATGTTAGCAGGGCAGGCACTGGGGTCTCCTGTGGCCGGGAAGGAGGCCTGTGCTGGGCTGAAACGAGGCTTTCAAACTGCCCACTACCTGCTGGATGCTGGCGGGAGCCCTGCTTCCCCTCCCCCGCCCCCTGTGAGGAGCTCCACACGGGCCACAGGCCTTGGCCCCTCGGACCGAGACGGCCGGGGTCCTCGAGGGTCTCCCGTGGGAAGGGCAGGCAGGCGCTGTATCCGTGCCCAGCGTAGGACCCGGTTCGCTGTGGACACTCAGGTCTGCGGAACTGAGCAGGGTGGCCAGGGACCGTTTCTCAGAACACAGACCACTTTGTATTTGGAACAAGACAGGAGGTTTTTGGTCAGTTAAAAAGACAGAGACCATGAGGTATGGAAGTTGCTTTTCACTGAATCCTACGAGAACTTTTGCAGAGTGGAAATGATTTTTCTGATGTATCTAAACTAAAACATGGGCGAAATTTCAGAAAACATCACACGCTGTGAAAATAGAAATGAGGTATAGGGATTGGTTGTTTTTCTTCAATGCACTCGCACAACCTGAAGTTAGACAGTTCCCAACATTCGAACTCCTCCCGTTGGAAGAAGAATCTAGAGCACTGTGGCCCTCCCGTGGGCTCTGGTGGGACAGAGCACGCGCTGGCCATGGATAACGCGGGCCGCGCAGGTCAGTAGGTACCGTGGTGTGGAGCGGAGGGCTTTCACATCTGGTCCACACCAGCCAGCGTGCGTGCGAGTTACAGGTGAACGCAGACCTGTTCTAAACGCGGCTGAAAAACCTTCCAATCCCGGGCGAAGGAGTCGGGAGCCGCAGGACGGGCTGCAGCTCCAGGCGGCGGGGTCATCCGCCCTGTGGGTCCAGGTGATGCCCTGGGAGCTGCCGAGGGCCAGGGCTGGGGGGATGTGCTCACTGCCCAGACCAGTCACCCAACACGCTCCGCAGACACTGCTCCGTGCGCCAGAGACTGATTTTCTTTCAAATTCCGTGTCCCTCCTCTGGCGGCTCCACTCTGCAAGCTCCTGGTGCCAGAACCAAGCGGGACTAACTTTCAGTTGAGAAGAAACGGTGATATTAGGTGAAATCAATTTAGGAGCCTAAATGATTGAATTGTGCAATTTAATAGTAGCACCAATTTTTCATTTAGAAAAAATTAAATAAAAACCTGAGAAATCTAACATGAAGTTAGGACACGTGTCTGCTCCGTGGTCTGTCGGCGAACACTCCGGCCTGAGCCCCCTGGGCGAGTTCCGACACGGCTCCGAGCCGTGGCCCCGAGACGTCCCAGCCTCGCTGTCCCGTCCCCTGCACTGCCCGCTCCGGCCTCGCTCTCCAGGGGACGAGGGGGAAGCTCAGGGCTCAGAGGCGCTCAGGGCTTCTTCCCCACGGAGTCTCCCGGGCAGACAGGACAGCAGGCCCCGCCGACCCTCACGGGTGCTGGACAATCGGCCGGCTGGCAAGTCTCCACGAAGCAGGTGACCTGCCCGTCCTGGAGGAGAGACGGCGCCCGAGCCCGTCAGTCCTGGGGACCCGGCCCCTGCATCTCACCCCACCCCCAGCTCTGACCTCCCACTGGGGACCCCGGGATCACGTCCCTGGGTGTCAGCCAGGAGGAGGGCCGGCTAGAGAGGAGCTGGGAGGACAGGGCTGTGCCCAAACCTGACAACCACCAGGGACACCGGATGGGCCCCTGCTCCTCCAGGGCCAGGGGACGAAGTCCCCTCCCCATCTGCACCGACCCGCCCGCCGTCCTCCCGTCCTGGCTCCCAACCCCGCCCCGAAACTCCCGCCCAGCCTGGGCAGCGGCCAGGCCCCTCTCCCCCGCGGCCACCACTGCCTGCCCCCTCGGTCCGCTCGCTCCAGGACCGAGAACAGTGTGGACAGCCCCGCGCTGACCAGGGGCAGTGATGTCCGTGTCGACCTTCAGCCACGGCTCCGGGGGAAGAGCCCTGAGTTCTCAAGGGACGTGGGAGGGGACCCCACAGCTGAGCGCCCTGACGGCCCTGCGGCCTGCCCGGGTCCCCCGCGGTATCCACACTCACGCGGCATTCACAGACGGTGCAGGGATCCCGTTTCCACGTGGCACCGTCGGCGCGCGAGCTGCCGTCTGCATCCACGCACTCGGAGCTGAGCCGAGACTCGAGTTTCTTTATCTGCGGCAAAGCAGAAGCGCTGGTCACCAGGACGCGGCGGGCAGCCTGGGTACCGCGCACCTGCTCCCTCACTTGAAACGATGCCTCACGACGAGCGGGGACCGAGGTGAATATTCTAAAGCACTTTCCTGGAACCTCAGATTTACTCGTTAGGCAGCTGCTAGATGTTTGTCCAAAAGCTCCATGACAACAGCCTGACCGCCACCGTGTCTGAGGCCAGAAGTGCATGGACTCTAAGTACGGTGAGCAGTCGGTAAAGAAGAGAAGAGAAACCTCAGAAGAAGCCAAGAGAATGCCGACACAGGACCGGGTGACGAGGACATTCCGCACCAGCTTCTCAAAGGAGCTCTGGGCTGTGACCGGCTGCTGACCCCGACGCACACGGGCCCCTGCTTGAGGCCACCCTCTTGCTGGGAGGAGGCGCTGGCAGGGTGACGGAGGCTGGAAACCCTTGGGCCTCTGCACCGCGGAGGGTCCGGCAGCCCCGGCTCATTTCCCTCTGGGATACGTGAGAGGCAACTAAACTTCCACCTCGTTTATTTAGCCCACCCTCGTTCGGGTTTTCCGAGTCTCAACTGACTGATAAACGAGCTGTGGGACGGGCACCGCCGGGCGTGGGGTGGCCAGCCTCTCGCTGCCCCGTCCTGCAGCCCCCGTCTCCGGTCAGCCTGACCCGTCTGTGCAGAGCGACCAGGCCTCTCCGCCGCTCCCTGTGGACTCTCAGGGGTCAGGGGTCAGCCGTCTGGCCCTGGGCACCCATCAAGGGTGCAGCCCCACCCTGGGCCCTCAGGACACGCTGTGCCGTCAGCTCAGGATCTGCTTGGGTTTTCTGTCTCCAGCTCCAGGCAAAGGGCTTCTTGTCCGGGCCCTGAACCCAGCGGGAGGCCGGCTGGGGCAGGCCCGCCCTCCCCCCGCACCCCCCCCCACCCCCGGAACTGTGGCGAGTCTGTTAGCACCTGAGGCTGTCAACTCTGTCCCCAGACCCCGAGGCGGGAGGAGAAACTACAGGGCAAGCACGGGGCAGTTGCGGAGCAGCCGGGGCCCTTCTCCGCGGGGCTGAACGGAAGATACAAACGTCTTCCAAGCCCGCCACTGAGACCCCCAGAAGCAGGACGTGGCCTGCACCACAGCTCCCCCACTCGCAGGCTTGTCTCTGGAAGGTTCCACAGCATCAGAAGCCCTTCTCACTAGGACCTTCTGAGATCTGCATGCGTCCCCTTAACCTGAGATCTCACTCTTCACTCCCACTTAGGTGACATCACCCTGAGACCCCCGTACAGGCATGGCAGGGGCGGGGTGCGGAGGGGAGGGCATTCATTGTCTGCAAACCCCGCAGACCCCCAGGGAGGAGCCCCGGAGCACGGATGTGCCGGTGCCCTTCTGGCCTCCAAGGGGACCTGACCTCCATCAGAGCCTCCTGATCCCCCCTGGGAGCAGAGGTTTAACAGTCTTCCCTGAAGAGGAGGCTTTGGGCAGGACTGGAGGTTTGAATTCTGCGTGGCCCCGACCCGGAGCCCCTCACCGCCAGTGTTCGGGGGGAAACCGCGCTCCTCACCCAACGCGCCAGGGGGCAGCTCGCGGCCGAGGGTCCCCGGTCCCAGGAAGCGCAAGGGCAGCTCAGCGTGGCCCAGCTGGAGCCAAGCCAACGAGAAGGGCAGAGAGACAAAAGCGACCTCCCTGGAGGCTCCCGGACCGAGGAGCAGGGGTGTGTGGGCAGCATCTTCCCTTCAGCGCCACGGGAGAAACGCACAGAGGGCCCACGCGTGGAGAGGGGCCGGGGAGGGGAGGACGGGGGGCGCCCAACCTGCTTCCTGAGGTCCCTGATGGTCTCCTGCATCTCCAGGACAAACTCCCGGAAGTCGCTGCTCCCTGCTACTGGTGGGCGCTCAAAGGCGCTGGCCGAGGCGTTACTGAGCCTCGGCCCGGGCGTCCTGGATCTGCTCGGGAGAAGCAAGGGAGCCTCAGGACACAGCCGAGCGTGTGCGGCTCCCGGGCCCGGGGGCAGGGCGCGTGGAGTGGCTGCATGGGTGCCCTCGAGGCACCCCCCCCCACACACCCGAGGGCCAGCTGGCAGGGCGCGCGGTCCCGGCGGGGATCGGCCGTACCTTGGCATCTTCCCAGGCCGCGCATCCGTGGCTGGCTCGTCCTCCCGGTAGCTGAATTCAAGGGACCGCCGGCCTCGGAAGTGGTAGGAAAACGCGTTGAACTGCCCCCGGGTTCTGCAGTCTGAGGGCAAAGTGCAGACACGTTAGGGTCTCGACTCCCACGAAGGGGACATGAAGAGCAGCTCGGCAAGTATCACTGTCCTTCCCGCAGGACACACTGGGCGTTCAGGTGGGCAGCGGTGGAGGCACCGTCCCCACTCCCCTCCCCCACCCCTCCCCAGGTGAGCGGCCTGGAGCCCCCCGACCCCCAGCGTTCCCCCCGACGACACCCTCCTCCGGGTGCAGCCTGCGCCTGCCGTCCTGCCCACACAGGAGCTGTTGGTACTATTTCAGTAACTCCTACGGTGATCTCAAAATTGTGTGCATGTGTGTGTCTTCCTCTCCGTGACTCATCGGTCCTCAGAGAAGCTGAAATTCATAACTCTGGTCAAGAGAAAAAGACACTCATCCTCCCAAGAACAGCTTCTTAGGTTTCTCACGTGTGCAGGTTTCGTACTTGGATTAAACAAATACACAATTAAGAGATGAAGCTTAAGAAAGTTTGGGTTAAGTGAGTCTTTTATAAACACTGAGGTGTCGATAACAGCTACCGACATTTGGTTCTGTCAAACCATAACTCTTTTTTTTCTGCCACTTTTTAGATATGGCTTTTGGACTAAAATAAAAACAGACAGGGTTTTCCTGGTGGCGCAATGGTTGAGAGTCCGCCGCCGATGCAGGGGACGCGGGTTCGTGCCCCGGTCCGGGAGGATCCCACGTGCCGCGGAGCGGCTGGGCCCGTGAGCCGTGGCCGCTGGGCCTGCGCGTCCGGAGCCTGCGCTCCGCGACGGGAGGGGCCACAGCAGTGAGAGGTCCGTGTACCGCAAAAAAAATAAAAAAAATAAAAAAATAAAAAAAAACAGATAAAGCATTCTTTAAGTTTTGTCAGCTGAAGGCTATGCCTGCTATTTTTAAGAGGAAAAGAATCCAGAAGAAAGGATGTCAGAAATTGCATCAAGTGCCTAAATCTCTGACCGTCCAGCTGAAGCAGGAAAAGGCTCTGGGCTGTGACACAGAGGACAAAGCCTGGATCCAAGATTAAGGCTCTCAGAGGACATCGGTTTTTTGTTTTTTTTTTTGCGGTACGCGGGCCTTTCACTGTTGTGGCCTCTCCCGTTGCGGAGCACAGGCTCCGGACGCGCAGGCTCAGCGGCCACGGCTCACGGGCCCAGCCGCTCCGCGGCATGTGGGATCCTCCCGGACCGGGGCACGAACCCCCGTCCCCTGCATCGGCAGGCGGACTCTCAACCACTGCGCCACCAGGGAAGCCCCATACGGCATGCATTTTTAAAAATTAAATTTGATGTGTGGCAAGCTTTTCGATCTGTTTCTTGTTCATATTTTATCTGCGGGTACAGACCAGCAGGCTGTCAAACGCAGACGTGTGATAGGTTTTAAAGAAAAGCTGGGCGCTAACACCTCATTAAAGTTTTGCCGTCTGTTTCTTTTACTTCGTGGTTCTCATTACTAACTCCTATCTCTTGGCATTTCAAATTCTTCAGAATCATGACTTTAATTATTCTCAGGTTCCACAAGTACTGCTCCGTATGGATACTGCAGACGTCATTAATTATTTGTTTTTAGTGTCTTTTGGTTTTGTTCGTTTGTTTTGTTGCCTACTCCAACCCCCTAAAGCTGCCTGTTTCGTTTGTGTTCTCACTGCTGTGCTGATTCCAGCCCGTGCGTTCGCGGGGACTAAGCTTCCACCCAGACTGTCGGGCAGGAGGACGGACCCCGGTGAGCGGCGGGGCCCCTGGACGCCCACCTTCACAGCAGTCTTGCCACACGCGGAGGTCCGGCCGGGGGATCTCGTCACAGCTGCCGTACCCGTGGGGGAACTCGGCCACTCGGAACACGTCCCTCTGCACACGCGTGATGTTGTCTGAATTGTCGCACACGATCCGGGCCAGCGACGTCTGCTTGATCTGCGTGAGCTGGGCGGGGGTGAAGACCCCCGGGTTCTCATACCACAACCTGCGTTCCCCAGAACGAGAGCAAGCTCAGGGAAAACACGAAACGCAAAAGCCCCAGGGGGCTGGTTAAAATACTCCTCACACTCAGTTTGGCCGGCGATGAGACCTAAGTGGTTCAATTCGGTTATCACTTAAAAATGGACTCAAACGTTACTGTGAGCCACTCAGAAAACAAAGACCAAGAAATCTGCACTAAAGTCAGCAGGGGCCGGCTCCTCTGACGGACCAGCACAGGCCACTTTCCAGAAACACTGCCCGGCACACGGCCACCTACTGAATTACCTGGCGGCAGGTGCATCTGCGTTTACCTGTCCCCGTCCCGTAAGCGCTTGAACTGCGTGCTCAGCAGACACATCAAGGTAGGCCCCAGACGGCTGCCGGGGACCAGGTCCTCCACCATGAGGGCGGGAAACAGGTCGATGTTGAGCGGGGAGCCGTACAACCTGTGAGACCAAGCGGAGCCTTAAATTCACTGAGCAAAGCTGTACGTGGTGAAGAGCACAGCAACGAGGGGAAAATAAAATCCTCACGTCTTCGTTATCATTATGTGACGTTACTCAGATCTTCACTTAGCAAAACCCACTTATTTCTTTAAAGCATCTATCCATTATGTTTTAAAGATATGTTCCTATTTCCCGTTTATATACGCATGATAAAATACACACAGAGATATATTTATTATACAAAGCTTAGAGGAACACAAGGAAGGAAATTAAAACCACACCTTTCCTGACTATTTAGAGACAACTTGACATCTTAATACAAACCCTTCCAGTGTTTTTGTCACAGATACATATGAAGAAGAAGCTACATACAGCTAAAGACACATTTTTTCAAAACAATACTGGGATTCTACCATATATTGAAAACATACTTGCTAAGAAGAAACTACTTACTAAGTAGAAATCGCACAAAAGACTAAGACAGCAAGGTTTGAATGTTCAAGAACTTTTTTCATCAAATTCTTCCAATTCCTTAGAAATAAATGCTTACAAGCAAAGAGCTGACAACTTCTATAACATCATTCTTATCTATCTCTCCTGACACCCTCGGAAGATGACAATGGCTTAGTTTCAGCTGCCATCCAAAGCTCCACTGGACCTTTTAAGTGCGTCCTGTAATTGAGACGCCTTTTCCACCTGCTTGGATTAGGGGTGCTGACTGCGGACAGGGCCGTGCTGGGCCGTCCTCATCTCGGGAGCAGGGTGAGCGCGAAGCTGCCGGAAGGGCGTTCAGTCCGAGGACACGCCGTCCTCACTCTCCCCAAGTTCAAGGACATTCACACTGAACTTTACCCAAGTTCGAGGACGTTCACCCTGAACTTTATCCAAGTTCGAGGACGTTCATACTGAACTTTAGTTCAGATGGAAACACAGTCAGAAAGAGCCTTGTGAGTTTGGCTCTCCGCCTGCAGGGGCTTTTCCCAAAGGAGACACCCCGTTCCTGGGCAGGGCCCCCTTCCGTCTGCCCCCTACCCCCGGGTGACTGGCCACACAGGTGGGCCCCGCAGACCCCAGACCGAAGCAGGGCACCCTCCTGCTCACAGCCCCCCAGCACAGGCCACGCTTCCCCCTCGCCGCGCACCCAGAAATGGACAGGTCTGATCGGATGCCACTAACACAGGTGCAAGCACACGCTCCCTTAAGCCCCGTCTAAAAGCCTCTCTTCCCTGACAGCTTCCCCGGCCCACAGCCGGGACCCACTGTCCCGTGTCGTCACTGCCCGGGCACCTGTCTCAGCCCCACTCGGTGAGTCAGGCCTGACGCAGAAGAGGGTAAACGCGTGACTCTCCTGGGGGTGGTTCACGCTGACTGCCTCCCCAGGGCCCCTGGAACTCGAGGCCCAGGGCCCCCAGCTCCCAGCAGCGCTGAGCTGGAGAGCAGACAGCTTTGACAGACGCTGGGCAAAGGAAAGAAACACTGGACAAGTGATCTCGTCAGCCTGGACAAGAACAATGGAGGATATTCAAGCATAAAGAATACAGACGGTCCACACACCCTAGCTGCACTGCACGTGCCACAGAGGTCTCTGTACCGGGGGAGCGCGCGTCTCTGTACCGGGCAACCAGACGCTGTTATGTAAACGAACAACGGAACATCTTAAACTGTAGAGCATGACGTCCACTTATTCACAACCTGCGATCAACTACGAGTAGAAGTCATTTTCTCCGGAAGACACAGGCCAGGCCCGAAAGAGAACACGCCTGAACGGCAGCGTTAAGCGCGTGGCTGAGGCGTCAGCGACTTACCTCTCAGTGAGCAGGAGAGTCCAGAGAATGACCCGCGTGAGCCTTTACGGAAAAGTATTGTTTCCTTTTTAAAACCGTTCTTTCAAATGGGAAAGAACATACTGTAAGTACACAGTGACCAGTGGGCTACAGGGGCCCCTTGTGGGAAAACTCTAGTGAGTGGTTATTTCCATTAAAGACCCCCCCAGAGAGACTGGAACGATTAACGAGAAAAACAAGACTTAAGGAGCCAGGGCAGACTGGACACGGGCGGGGCGGGGGCGGATGAGTCGTGAGGACCCTGTCTAACCGGCGATCTGGACGCAGAGATTCTGGGCAGGAGGCAGCTGCTACAGGCAGGAAGCCCCGTCCCGCCAGAACCCCGGCCCCTCGCGGCCTGACAGGGCCGGCCTCGGCCTCTGCGGGCCCACGGAGGAGGGGCTGCCCGGGGGTCCCCAGGGGCCCTGCCCCGTGCGCTGGGCGTCCTCCACTTCCGTGCCCCCGGCCCAGTGAGCCCTCTCCCAGGAGTGGGGAGGCTGCTGCCTGTGACGGACAGGGGTGCGGGGGGCGTGGCAACGGGCCCGGGTCTGGGGGACAGCGGGTTTAGGGAGAGGACTCCGGACAAAGCCTCGCAGCTGGGGGCCCGCCCGCCCTGCGGTGCCAAGGGCTGGCACTCGGGCTCCCGAGGCCGCAGCAGGCTCTCCTCCCCGACGCGCAGGCGGGCCAGTCTCATCCTGCCCGGCGATCGCATCCCTCTGCACCGCTCCCATCAGGGCCGCCGGACAGGGCCCCTCATCTCTGAAGTCAAGCCTCAACCCGCCCCCAACCCGTCTCCGCGTGCCCCCCGACCCCGAGGCTGCACAGAGACTCAAATCCAGGGACCACGACCCCCTTGGGCTGCCTGGCGCCCCCCCTCCCCACACCCACCGTTGCAGCTTCTCCCGGATCTCCGGGCTCCTGATCTCGTTCTTCAGGTCCTCGAAGGTGTGAGCGGCCGACAGGTTGCAGTAGACGCGGTAGTCGTGGTAGGGTGGGATGCCGTGGTCGCGGCCGCGCTGGATGTTGATGGCGGCCAGGTCCAGAGCCACCGTGTGCGCCATGGAGAAGAGCCGCTCGGTGAGCTCCGTGTTGAGCAGCTGGGACGGCACGCGCATCTTGCCAGGCACGCCGAACAGGCCGCGGAGCAGCGGGTCGATGCCGCCCTCGCTCACGATGCGGAACGGGGAGAAGAAGGCCTTGTGCAGCGGCACGTGGCCGTGCGCCACGGGCTGGAAGTTCTCGTCCAGCCGCTGCAGCAGCGGGTTGACCAGCGTGTGCCCAAACCGGAAGGCGGCCGTGGCGAAGGCGTTGGAGATGCCGGCGTTGGCGCCCGGATCGTAGCCACGGTACTCGCCCAGCATCTTCATGCCCGCCTCGCCCAGCACCTTGGGCAGCCAGTGCCGGTAGGTGATGTGCTGCACCTGCGCCCCCACCACCTTGCGGGCCTCGTGGTAGACGGTGTCGCCGTCCCAGTGCGGGTTCAGCGCCAGCAGCTCGGCGGCCACGCGGTTGTGCTCGCGGAACCACAGCGTGTGCATGCTGGTCAGGCCGAGCTGCTCGTTGGCGCGGTGGTCGCCGGCCAGGAAGCAGGGGATGGGGCTCTCGTTCTCGTCGCGCATGCACTCGGTGGGCGGCCCGGCCGCGAAGGGCAGCAGCGGCTTGCCCGAGCGCTGCACGATGCCCTGGCGCAGCAGGCCCCGCTGGCTGGCCAGGTCGCGGATGGCGCGGGCCTCGTGCTCGGAGCTGCCGTACACGTTGGAGGCGTCGATGTAGGAGGTGAGCTGGTTGATCTGCTCGCGGGGGTACACGGAGTTCATGAGCAGCGACGTCATGCCGCTCCCGCACACGGGGCTGGAGCGCACGAAGAACATGCAGCGCGCCCCGCTGCGTGCCCGCGGGTCATCGGGGGGGATGGCCACCGAGAAGCAGGGCGGGTCGCTGCTGCACGTGGAGCTGCAGTGCTGCCCGTCGGAGAAGCGGGCCTGGCTCAGGGCCACCACCGTGGAGTCCAGGTCGTGGTCCAGGAACTGGCCCCACTGCATGAGCATGTGGGTGAACTGCTCGTCCGGGGTGACGGCCTCGGTGCCAATGAGGGCCGTGGACACCAGGCGGGGCATGGGCAGCGGGTGCCCGTGGTAGTGCCGGCCCGGGTCGATCCCACGGGGCGTGTTGAAGCCGTTCTCGTACACGGCCTTGAGCAGGCGCTCGAAGGCGGTCAGCGAGGCGCCCCACATCGGGTGCTGCAGGTTGTTGCAGGTGCCGTCATGCGTCCGGTACTTCTGGTGGAAGCACATGTCCGAGCAGTTGTTGACACGCCTGTGGGCCGTGCAGCCCGACAGGTTGGCGATCAGGCTCAGGTACTGCGGGGACACGAGGTCGTTGTAGTGGTAACCTGGACAGAAGGTGGAGACACGCCTCAGCAGCCCGGGCACCAGGCGGGCGCGAGCGCTGTCCCGCGGCCCCTGCCAGCTGGGCCTGCCGGACCGAGCAGCTGTGCCGGGACCCAGAAGAGAACAAGCAGGGAGGTGAGGAAGCTCCAGCAGGAAAGGCGGGGAGGGCCTGGCACACCAACTCCCACGCCAAGCTCTCCCGGACCAGGCGCCTGGGGCGCCACACGCAGGGCCCACGCTCCCCGCGTGCCCCACGCGGCCGCGGGGTGGTCACCACGCGTCTCGCTTCTCCCATCGGGACCGACTCCCATGCACGTTTAAAGAAGACAGGTGGCAGCTCCCCCTCTGCAGAGGACAGCGTCCTAAGCACCCACATGCAGAAGCAGTAAAGAGCCGGAGGTGAAATTTCCCAGGCTGGGGGAGAAGCAGTCAGACACACAAGCGCTGGAGGCCTGCACGAGAAAGGAGCTCTGCAGGGACAGGACGCTGGGCTGCCGTCGCCACCTGGCGTCGGGCTCAGACCCGAGAGCCTGGCATCTCCCGCTTCCCCAGAGAGAAGGGCGAGGCTGGCACGCCTGCTCTGTCACAGCCGCCCTGAGGAAGTCCTGAACGGCTGAAGAGCCAGCAAGGAAAACGCTTCCTCCTAAACTCTGTCTGGGCGCTAATCCCCCTCCGGCCCTGCAGAGGCTCACGGGCGGGGCCCCTGCAGCGGGCAGAGGAGGGGGTGGCTTCACCCTCACCGTCTGCGCGGCACCTGCTGGGGGTCCATCAATGTCCTCTCTAACAGCCCCAACCTGGACCCACGGCCTCCGAGGGGCTCTCCTTTGTCCAGAGGCCCCGATGGTCAGAGCCCGGGGGCCAGGACAGCACGACCAGCCGTGCTGAGCACATGTCAGGTCACCACCGGGTCTCCCATCAGACCTGGGGAGCCACAGGCCCGTCCCAGCTCAAGGCAACCCGCACGTGACCACGATCATCACAGACCCCGGGCCCCACAGGCTGGACCTCGTCGCGGGGAAGGGATCTGCGGGGTGTGGACCCCGCCCGGGTACTGACTCGTTCCGTTCAGGTCCACCATCAGGCCGTGCTGCACGTGCTCCTGAATCAGCTGCAGCGCCCGCTCGAATATCTCCCCGGCCCGGGCCTGCTCCACCGTGTAGGGGTCCCGTGGGTACCGGAACAAGGCCAGCAGGTCATTCGGGGAGCGGGGTCGGCTAGCGGGTGTTTGGGAAGAAAAGGGAAGAACGGAACATATGACTGAGAACAAAGGTCACTCGCGCCCAAAGGAGAATTATCGCTCTTAAATATTTCTGTGGCTACGTTTCTACAGACACAAGGTATCGTACCTTACTTATCCCAAGCGGAAGGCAACAAAACAAACGAACAAAACCAAAAGACACTAAAAACAAATAATTAATTACGTCAATAGAAAAAAAACACCAATATACTATTTCAGTTCAAATGCAGGAAAAACACTTTGGAATTGCCAAGATGAACAAATGCACGAAGGGCTTATGAAATATTTTGTTTTTGCCAAATCACTGAGTAACAAGCCAAAAAAATTTTTTTTAAATGTTCTATTTGTGAATCATAGTTCAGTTTCTACTTGGAAAGGAGTATCTTCCTGTTATCTTAACCCCCAGCAAAGTTAACACCGACACCGTTTATGATTTTCAAATTAAAACAGTGTTTTATTCCCATCAAACAGGTGAACACTGCATACGAGAATCACCCTCTGAAGCCCCGCCCGCCTCTGCAAATACCTGTCGAACAAGTGCGTCCGCGTGGAGTTTATGGCTCTGTCCACCGTCGCGATTGCTTCAACAATGGACGTGGCTACAAATGGGTCCCCGTTCCTACTGACATCGGGAACTAGGAAATGCGAGGTCGCACGTCACCGGAAAACGTGCACACAAGTGAGTCAGAGAATAATGTCTAGACTCTATGTCACTTAGACCGAGGCATACTTTTCTCCAATGTTATTTCTACTTTTCACACCAAACCTTAAGTTATTTCATCACAAATTCTATGAGAAGCTGCTTTCAAACTGTATGCAAGTTGCAGACTCTTAATTTTTAAAATCGTGGGATACCCCCTAAAAGGACAAGGTAGTTGTAACTTAAAACACTGAAGTTCTTCTACCAAAGCATCGCCCGGTAGGGGAGGCGTTGACTCAGGCCCACCGGAGCAGCTGCCCTGCTGGGCGGAGGGTGTGGTGCTTTAACTTCCAGTGGATTCTGTGTGTTCCTCCCATCAAAGGCCAACCCGCCTGGGTGCCGGATCTCAGCCCGCTCACCCTCCCGAGACTCTGCTCTCCCTTCACCCTATCCCCTCAAGGAAGGATCAGACATTCTTACACCCAACATGTGTGCATGTGGGCACGCACGCACGCACACACACACACACACACACACACCACGGCCACATGTGCACACACATACATGACCATATATGCACACGCATAACTATACATACATGCACATAGGTTCACACACACTCAGGCACACTCGGATAAACCTGACACCTATGAAGCTACGGCTCCCTTTCTACTTTCCTCTTTTCATTCCTTTTTCACTTAATATTGACATTTTTCTAGCATTTAGAGTTTGCTAAATAAAATGACCTTGTTCCAACCAATCTTTTATCTTTATTTTTCAAAATGCCTCATGCCAGGTCACCAACAACATGCATTTTAATAAACGGTATCCTTTTCCTTCAGAATACGCAACGCTTCTAGAAAATCTGACACAGTTGAAAATGTCCTTACTGAAATGTTGCCTTCACTTGGTTCTGGGACACACAGCCCTCCCTCCTGGAATACACCCGCCCCTCCAGACTGGGACATATGCCCTCCTGACACCAATCTCAAACAGAGCTCCAATTTACTAATTTTTAGAAGCTAATATTTTTATGCCACGTGTTAGACAAATGGACAGAACAATCTTACATAATTTTATTACCCTAATATTTCATTACTACCAATGATTTAAACTGACTTTGTTTTTCTTCAAGCAATGATCACAGAAAAATAATCCAAAAACACTTATTTATATGCCTTAAAAAAAGGGTAGTGGAAATTCACTAAAATGTTCAGGGTGGTTATTTTGGGGGAGTTGGGATTATGGGTGGGAGATTATTTTTAAACTTCATGTGTAACTAATTCATGTTAAATTAACATTATTTTTCAGGCATAAAAATAAACATTAATTGAAAAGAACACTGTTTTTAAGTCAGGAAATTCAACGATTTAATTTATAATCACTTCACACTCTAATATAATAGGGAAATAAGGTCATTGAACATTTCCCCCCCTCAAAAAAAAAGGTTTCCAGTTTTGCCTTTACTGTTGTCTGCAGGTGCCCACAGGCTCCAGGCACCGTGCAGGGAGTGTTGAGTATGGGGTGTGAGGTGTCGGCATATAAATTAACCACACCCAGGCAGGTCTGAGGCTCACCAGCCCTCGGAGAAGGCAGATTAGGTGATTCAAGCGGAAAAGGCAAAATCGCACATGCAGGTGAAGGACGTTTCCTGCGGGAGGAACTGGGGGATTGTCCAGAGGAGGGGCCTGGGTGTGGAGGCTCTGTTACCCGAGGACTCAGGCTTTCTGTGCTGGGCGGTGGGGGGCTGGGAGGTGAAAACGGGGCACAGAGAGAGCTGGAGACAAAGTGAAGGTTTGGGTCGAACCGTAAGACTTTATGCAGGGACTTCCCTGGTGGCGCGGTGGTTAAAAGACTCCACACTCCCAATGCAGGGGGCCCGGGTTCAATCCCTCGTCAGGGAACTAGATCCCACATGCATGCTGCAACTGAGAGTTCGCGTGCCGCAACTAAGGAGCCCGCGAGCTGCGACTAAGACCCAGCGCAACCAAATAAATAAATAAAACGTTTTTTAAAAAAGACTTTATGCAAAGCTGCAGGCTGTGCATTTTACCCTGTTGGCCCAGAACACATGGAGTGTGTTAGGAAGATGGAGGTAACACCTGGATGGACCAGATGGTGGGGCTGGAGGGGACGCCCTGGGTGAGCTCTGCAGGCCGGCACAGAGCCGGGGTCCACCTGGCTCTAGGGCCACCAACCAGATCCAGGGAAGGGAATGGCCCTTGATTATTTGGGGGTTTAAAATGAAGGCTTAATACACGCCAGGACCGCACAGGGCCACACACGCCCAGGACAGAGAGAAAAGAGAGTGAAGGGGCCGGGATTCGTTCACAGCAGTAATTACGTCTGCGCTTTGCCAAATGGTGACTGTAAATTACATGCTGTAGAATTTGAGGGGGTTTGGGTGACCACTAAACCAACCACGAAACCCAGAGCGAGGAAAGAGCTCCCAGGGCACGACCACAGCGGCCTGCAGAGCCTAGAGCAGCAGGAGGAAGGACGCTGTGCCTCTCTGGGCCCCGCCCAGCTCCCTGCAAAGTTGGGGTGTGCTGTCTTCTGATGACGCCCGAACCCCCAAACTCCCTGCTGCCTCGGTGGCCTCCGACCGCGCGCGGGGCGGCACTGCCGCGGGCTCACCGTTCACGCTGAGCACCATGCTGACCGCGGCCTGCCCGATGGCGGTCCGGGCCGAGCACTCGTAGCGGCCCGCGTCCACAGGCCCCACGTCGTGGATGGTCAGGGATCCCTCGGGGCTGATGTGGAACTTCCCACTTTCTGTCACCTGAACCCCGTCCTGGAGCAAGATAAAAGGGAGGGGTAGTGGGGTCAGACCAAGGAGCGGAGACCTTTACCCTGGAGAGGGGCACCGTCTGCCAGGACCGCGCTATGGATCCATCACGGTAGCTGTGCTGAGACCCGCCGACGCCGGCGGGAACTCGCCCGATGCAAATTCAAGGGGATGAGCTTCTCCTACCTGCTTGCCAAAGACCCAGAAAAGCGTAAGACCTCACTCTGTGGGGCTTCCCTGGATCTCTGGGGCGCGCGTGCCGGGGCGCGGGCACAGAAGGCAACCTTCGTGGGACGTGTACTGCGGTGGAGGGTGCGGAGTAGGGGCACCTGGTGCGGGAGCAGCCAGGACGCCTGAGGCACCCCCGGCGAGGCCGAGGCTCCAGGGCCCTGAGGACCCACACTTCCCTCCCGGGGAACCACTGCACGACCTCCAGGGACGAGTTTCGTATGAAAACGCTTGCTTGCAGCGAAACACTGATATTCGTTTCTTTACTGGGCTTAATCAGAACAACACAGAGAAATGAACCAACAGGAAACCGTCTCTAGTGATTACGGGACCAGGGATCTAACAAAAGGGTTTTCTTTGCTTTTGTCACCAAGAAGGACTCGTAAAGGAGCATGTCCAAAGTTTGTCTCATTTGGTTCACCCCATGGCTGCCTGCCGGCCACGGGGGGCGGGGGCAGCTGCCCCCAGCCGCACGCCGCAGCCCTTACCTTGTTCCAGGTGATAGAGGGCTCGGGCTCCCCCTGAGAGCTGCACGCCAGCTGCACGCTACTGCCTACCTCCACCGTCGTGTCACGGGGGATGCTGGTGAACACCGGGGTGACTGCAAGGCAAGGGACACGGGCTGACACACTTGGAGAACCCGGGAGACTCCTCTGATTTGTTCCCAAAGCTTCAGGCGAGCCGAGGCCCCGCCTTCGGTCCCGGCAGGCCCAGGGCACGGAGCACTCCCGCTGCAGCTGCCGGAGCCAAGGAGCCGGACGGGACCGAGGGACCGTCCAGGGCTGCCACCCTCCACCTGCGCGGCAGCATCTGGTCTGTCCGCACGGCTCCGGTCTGCTCGGGGCGGCCTGGGGCTGCCAAGTCCAAGCCCCCCCGCCTCCCAAGAGCTGGCGACGGGAGGAAGCAGGGGACCGGCTGATGACCTCACCCACGGGCCGCCCACTGTCCTGCCTGCTCGGCACCGGAGGGCAGAGCCAGGCCCCGACCCCCAGCGACCCTCTGCAGGCAGCCCCGCTCCGCGCCCACGCCCCAGGTCATCACCTCTCCTGCCTTCCTCTCCCGGCTCTCAACAGGGACCCGGGGCCAGCAGGAGGCAGAACCTCGCGTCCAGGAGGACATGGGGGCCTGTTCCCGGGTCAGCCGGTGCTGCTGGTCCGGGGCCACCTTGCTCACCCCCGGGGAAGGCAGGGATGACACAGTGACATACGTGACCTGCTTTACTGTGAGGGGCCGGCCGTGCCAGCGTCCCACACGCGGCAGCGTCCTCTCTGCCGACATGGGAGAGACGGGCTGCGCCTACGGCCTCGGGATGCGAGTCCGGGGGACGGTCCGTCGCGGGGAGGGGTGCGGGACCACTGCCTACCTCGGGGCTGGACCGTCAGGCGCGCGGTGACCCTCTGGGAGCCGATGATGTTGACGGCCTGACACTCGTACTGGCCCTGGTCGTGCAGGGCGACGCCCGAGATGCGAAGGGTCCCTGACGACAGGACCAGGTGCCGCCTGTCCACAGACAGCTGGCTCCCTGCAAGGTGGGGTGCACTCTCAGTGACAGGGATACGTGGACTCGAGCCTGTCCACAGACAGCTGGCTCCCTGCAAGGTGGGGTGCACTCTCAGTGACAGGGATACGTGGACTTGAGCCTGGCCTTAGAGGTGGGAGACGGGGGCCTCAGGGTCAGGCAGAACCCTGACTGAGGGACAAAGGGGTCACAGAGCCTGTCTTCCCCAGATCTGGCCTGGAGTCACCGTCCCCGCCTTTGTCACACACCTGTGCGTGTGCGACAGTTCAGGGCCAAACAGCACACAGACCCTGCTCCCCCAAGACTCTCCAGAGAAGGAGCAAGGGGCAGGGGCCAGGGCGTCGAGGGCTAAGTAAGCCAGAGCCGGGGTGGTACGCAGACTCGGAGACAGGGGGAGGCCGGTCCCAGGCTGGGCGCAGAGGGATGGGGGACGGAAAGGGGACGAGGGCTGGGAAGGGGCGGCGGGCTGGTGCTGTTTAAAGACAAGCAGCTCCCCAAGTAGGGAGGAGCCTCTCCGCCTGAAAACACGGAGCTCTCCTCTCGTCCAGATCACTCCCAGGATCCCTGGAAATGGCCCCTCAGGGGCGGAAGGGATGGTGGTGCCCTTTGGTCCAGGGCTAGTCAGCCCCTCGATTCCAGGGCAGACCCTGGTGGTCCACCAACGTCGGCACCTGCCTCTCCGCAGCCTTCCCGGCCAGGCTGCTGTCAGCCCCCCGGGTGACGGGCTGGGCCTTCCCCACATTGTGTGCCCAGCAGCTTCCCAGCTAGAGAAATCGGCTGGGGTCCCACCCAAGGAATTAACGTGGTTAAGTCACAACACCTCTTGGGGAGCACCAAGAGAACTCTGGGAATTCAAGTGAGAAAGTCGTGTATTCGGTACATATATTCTACCACCAGCTTCTAGAAAGTTCTATCTGCGCACTAGTAAATCTGCTCAAGAGGCTAATTCAGCGCACGCTGAAGGCGGGACCCAGACTACTCGGGAGGAGATGGGCCTGACATCCAGGTCCTCGGTGCGGACAGGTCTCCTGTCCTGTGTGTGAGGGGGTGGCCCATGACCGGGGATGGCCCATGACCAGACGTGCCCGCAGTTCTGGGTCACGCTGGGTTCAGCCAATGCCGGCCTGCCCGGGGGGGTCCGAGTCCCAGGAAGGGAAGGACAGAGGGGGTGGGTCACCGTCCTGCCCGACACCTCACCTCCTTTCGTCCAGGCGATGACCGGCTGTGGGTAGCCCTTCGCCTCGCAGTGGAACTCAACTGTCTGACCCTCGATGACAGCTCTGTCCTGGGGCGTCACGGTGAACTGAGGAAGCGCTTCCGGAGGGAAAGACGTTGGAAACGCAACATTTAGGAGACAGCTTTGGGTGAAAACGTCGTTTTCCTTCCCTGGAGGAAGGCACACCGCCCGCCCTCAGAGTCCGACCAGGACCCCGACTGTGGGTGCGGCCTCCAAAGCAGCGGAAGATGCCGGAAAGTGAAAAGGAAGAATAGCAAACGCTGGGTGCTTCTCAGCCTCACACTGACAAGTGTGCAGAAGACTCTTAATTTAACAGCACTGAGGCCACAACACAGAACACAGGTAACGACCTACTTCAGCTCCTGGAAGGGGCCTGACTTGAAGAGATTCATCTCACTCCTCAACCTAAACTAATATTTGCAAATGGTTTAAAATGTCATCTAGCGCAACTGTGCATAGTGACAGGAGTTATTTTATTATTACTGGGTGAAAAAAAAATTACAGAATAATATATGCAATATAATTCCATTTTTATAAAAGCAACAACCACAATCAAAAAAGGTAAAAACCAGCGACATGACTGCTTGGTCATATGTGCAAAGAAAGGGCCAGAGGACGGATTAAGGACCAACTTTTAGTGACGTGGCTTCCACTGGGGACAGAGGAAGCGGGTGGGGACAGAGGAGAAGGAAAGAACTCATTCTCTGCATTTCACACTTCTGTGTTGTCCCAGCGCTTCTTTACCAAAGTCCTGCTTGGCAATTTATTTGAAAACTAATAAACTCATTACAGAGTCAATTAAGGAATTTGGAAACGCACAGCATTAAGTCTTAAAACTATACATATTCTCAGACCCTATGTCCAAAAATGGACCCTAAGGAAATTCCAAGCCGTGTGTAAGACATACTGATTCCGTACACGCAGGCCTTGGTGAATTGGCATGAATACCCACATTCGTGTGGGGGACACTGCCGAAAAATAAAGCTCTGACCACCTAAAGCCTGCACTTGGAAAATAAACGTATAACCAAGTCCCAGCGAAGGTCACGTGTGATGGAAGAGGATGAAGCAGGTTCCGGGACTGGAAGAGCAGGCGGAGCCCGCAGAGGGGCTGGCTCGAGGGCAAGCCAGGGGGGCTGCGGGGAGCAGAGGCCTCTGTGTGGATGGCTCTCACCTTGGACGATGATGAAAGCCATGGCGTGGATGCTGTCCACGGTGTTGGAGGCGAAGCAGGTGTACTCGCCACTGTCCTCCTGTTCCACGTTCTGGATGTAGAGGCCGCCGGACGGCGTGATGCTCACCCGAGGGTCAGCGGGCACGGGGGTCCGGTCGCCTCTGGTCCAGGTGATCCTTGGCGGGGGGTGGCCTGTGGCGCTGCACTCCAGGGTCACACTTTCCCCCACTAGCACCTCCGTGTTCTGGGGTTGGATTACAAAAGCGGGGCGAGCTGTCACAGGAAACACAGATTCAGAATTAAAATCCTCCAGTTTAGCAAACGTTTTTGCTTGGGGTTTCTATTTTCATGCTATTCATTCTATCTATTCAAGTCTAAAATAAGTAAAACAGATACTATACAATTGCATACTTTGTCTCCTTTCTTTTTTCAAGAAATGTGCAGACCACAAAAAGGGTCCATGGCCTCAGGTCAAACCACCATCAGCAGCCCTAACTGACTGATTCCTTCTTCAATCATGGATCAAACTCTGCAGAAGTCTTACTTTTTTAAAATTCTAAATGTATTATGTCATTTATGTCGGTCTTTTCAGTAAACCTTGCTAGTAGTTCTTATCGGTTATTAAAAAAACCATTGTTTTTAAAGGGTATTTAGAACATATAGAAATAACAACTTTCCCTCACAGAAAGACAAATACAAATTAATACTCTAATGAGATGGTTATAATTATGATTACAATGAGATAATTTTTCAACTCTAAATCCAGAAAAAAAAATCCATACTTATTATTGAGCTTGTGTGTTGAGCACGTGGAGAAACAACTCTCACACGTGGGTAGCACAAGTTGCCATGGTCCGCCTGGACAGAAACATGGCCACATACATCAAAACTAAAAATTCCTTCACTTTTTACCCAGAAATTACTCTTCTAGGAATGTACCCCACAGATATTTGGTTGGCCAAAAAGTTCGTTCGGGTTTTCCGTGTTACAGAAAAACCCAAACGAAATTTTTGGCCAACCCAATATTTTTTACTGGCTTGTAAAACAATACATGTACAAAAAGCGTTTTTTATTACTGTGTTGTTTCTTCAGGCTGACATCCTGACCCACAATTTTCCAATCCAAAAAGCTCCAAAAATAAAATATTTTTTCATAACTTCTTTCCTTGATCTCTCTAGCACGAGGCTACTCATAATCTTCATTTATCCCACTTACTGTGAACATTCACTCAGTCTGCTATAGGATTTTATACATTGATTGGGTGGGGGGCATTAGCCAAGATCCTGTGACAGTTCAAGTCAGTAAATGGATTATGTACCATGTGGCCCTTCTGAAAAAAAATCCTCAAATTTCCACATTTCAAACCACCTCTGGCCAAAAGGGTTTTAGATAAAGAGATGGAGACCTGTGACAGCAAAAGATTTGGGATACACTTCATGTACCCCAAAGGGAATGGGTTAAGTAGATGTTTCATCTGGATAATGGGATTCCATGCCACCACCCATAAAAAGGGCAAGAGTAAGGAAGTCCCTCATATGTTGAAATGAAAGGTCTCTAACATCCAGTAAGTAAGAAGCAGCTCTGGCCTTGCAGGCACTGGCAGTATTTTCTAGAAGGAGGTTGGATGGAGGTGGGAATTACATGGACCAGGGAAGGAGACAGGAAGGAGACGTCTCTACAACTTTTCTCGTTTGTTCATTTTTATGTTTTATATTTTTAAATTTTTAAACTGCTTTATTTTTTTCTTCCAGTTTTATTAAGATATAATTGACATATAGCACTGTATAAGTTTAAGGTGTACAGCATAATGATTTGACTTACATCAGTGATTTGAATTACAGTAATTACCAAAATAAGTTTAGTGAATATCCATCACCTCATACAGATACAAAATAAAAGAAAAAGGAAAAATATTTCTTCCTTGTGATGAGAACTCTTCGGATACTTTTGTTTATTTTTAAACCCCACTTATCACATATCTAAGTAACAGTGGATCACAGAAAACACAGAAGTGACATTTAATATTAGCATTTCCAGAGGATGGCAAACTGGAGATGTGGAGCCACGTACAGGGACAAGAACCAAAGGCGAAGCCCATCTTGAGGCATTGGCACGGCCCTGCAATTGTACATGTGGCTTGTAGGACCCTTAGGAGATAGAAAGATGAGGACACCCCAGGATGAGAGTCAGACAGAAAACTCTAGGACGGGTCCCCAAAGGGCTCCACCATCAGTACGAGAAAGAGATAAAGTCAGCTCCTACCCCCCAGCCCCCCGCAGGGAACTCTGCTGAGTAGAAGGGAGAAATAAACCTCATGTCAGCCTTTATCAACCCAAAGTGGGTCGTCACATAGGCCTGCTGTCTAATTCACACTATGTTAGGCAGAAGGAAAGTGACCTCAGTGGAAGAGCTGAGATGCAGGAAGAAATAAAAAGAACTGGAAGTGATAATTACACGGTACGGCTAGACAAACATTAACAGGACAACATAACAACCTTTTATACATTAAAAAACAGAACTCAGCCTAGAAACTAAGGTGGGTAGTTATATTTTGGAGACAAATGTAAAGACAGTAACTGTAAATGTTGATAATTTAAGAATGCATTTGAAATTTTTCTAGAATAACCACCTATAGAAAAGAAATAAGGCATATAACTTCCAAACTAGAAGTAGGAAATAGAAGATGAAAAATAATTATTTCAAAATAAGGCAAGAAACATAGAAAAGGTTGGCTAAATTGTCCAAAATAAGAGGTAGAATTTATAAATCTAAATACATTGCTAACCACAATAAATGTATATGGACTCATTTTTAAAGTCAGTGTGAGTTTAAAAAAAATCTAGCTCTATGCTGTTTACAACAAACACCCAAAATATATTAATATAGAAAAAGGTTCAGAAATAGAGTCACAGATATAAAAAACAAACTTGTGGTTACCAGGGGGGAAAGGGAGGGGGAGGGATAAATTAGGAGATTGGGACTGACATATACACACTACTATATATAAAACAGATAACTAATAAGAACCTGCTGTACAGCACAGGGAACTCTTTTCAATACTCTGTAATGACCTATATGGGAAAAAAAAATCTAAAAAAAATTGACTGTATAGCACAGGGAACTCTACTCAATACTCTGTAATGACCTGCATGGGAAAAGAATCTGAAAAAAGTGGATATATGTATATTTATAACTGATTCACTTTGCTGTACACCTGAAACTAATACATTGTAAATCGACTATACTCCAGTAAAAATTAAAAAAAAAGTAAAAAAGTAAAAAAGAAAGGTTCAGAGCAAAATGATGGGAAAAGTATAGTTGACAAACACTAATCAAAAGAAAGCGGGTTGCATCCACATAAAATCAAAATAACCTTGAGGCAAAAAGCGTTAATAATCAAAAGTTTAATTCATGAGGAAGATTAAAAACTGCAAACTTATATGACCCTAATAACAGAGCTTCAAAACAGATAAAGTACATTTAGCCCTTTCTGACTCATGGAGACTTACAAAATAGGTCCATTATCATTACCTACATCACAGTGTTGGCAAACTTCTGTAAAGGGCCACAGAGCGTATTTTTTAGGCTTTTCAGGCTCTAAATCTTTGTGTGCGATTATGTTCCAATAAAACTTAATTAATAGACATTGAAATTTGAACTTCATATAATTATCATGTATTCTAAAATATTACTCTTAAGTTGTTCAATCACATGAAAATGTAAGACACATTTTTACATCAAAGGTCTTGGAAAAACAGGCAGTGGTCGAGGTTTGGCAGCCCCTAGTCTAGGCTGGCAGGCTGCCACTGGCTGACCCCCTCACTCTGCAGTGACATCCAGTCACAGATTGTAGGAGACCCTCCATGTGTATTTTACGGAGCAATGCCAACATGCTCAGACTAGTGCACTAAAGAAGGCTCTCGTTTCCGAGAGAGAAACAAAGAAAGGTTCAGAGCAAAATGATGGGAAAAGTATAGTTGACAAACACTAATCAAAAGAAAGCGGGTTGCATCCACATAAAATCAAAATAACCTTGAGGCAAAAAGCGTTAATAATCAAAAGTTTAATTCATGAGGAAGATTAAAAACTGCAAACTTATATGACCCTAATAACAGAGCTTCAAAACAGATAAAGTACATTTAGCCCTTTCTGACTCATGGAGACTTACAAAATAGGTCCATTATCATTACCTACATCACAGTGTTGGCAAACTTCTGTAAAGGGCCACAGAGCGTATTTTTTAGGCTTTTCAGGCTCTAAATCTTTGTGTGCGATTATGTTCCAATAAAACTTAATTAATAGACATTGAAATTTGAACTTCATATAATTATCATGTATTCTAAAATATTACTCTTAAGTTGTTCAATCACATGAAAATGTAAGACACATTTTTACATCAAAGGTCTTGGAAAAACAGGCAGTGGTCGAGGTTTGGCAGCCCCTAGTCTAGGCTGGCAGGCTGCCACTGGCTGACCCCCTCACTCTGCAGTGACATCCAGTCACAGATTGTAGGAGACCCTCCTACAATTGCTCAGGAGACCCTCCTGAGCAATGCCAACATGCTCAGACTAGTGCACTAAAGAAGGCTCTCGTTTCCGAGAGAGAAACAAAAATTCAGATCAAAAGGGGTTAGCTTTGGAACTCTCAGGCCAGAGAGAGATTTTAATATTCCCATCTAGGAATTAATTATCCCACTAACACAGCAACTTTGCTAAGGAAATGCACTGTTCATGTTCTATTATTCCCTTTTCTCCTCTGACATATACCTACAGAACTGCACCACTCTGTTCAATATTTTGAGGGTTTCCCTGTGCCTTACATAAAGCACAAGCTCCTTCTGTGACCGGGAGCTCTAACTAATCTGTGGTCGATTCACAGCCGTGGGACTTTGCAAAGATGCTGGACGCCTTGTTCCACTCGGGGAACATGGGATTAAAGGGCTTTGATGTGGCTGCAATATATGCACTGCACTGCACTTTCCCTTGAAGGGAAATTCGACAGCTGGGAACTCTCATTCATCAGTAAATCTTGACTGTGCCTGTGCTGGGATGAACCAAGTGATACGAAGGTCTTGTACTAGGAATCTAATCAAAGAAACACACAAACCACTTATCTTGGGATTGAGGGTACTGCAATGCCCTGAACGATAAAGCATGAGGGAAACACAGACCCTGGCCCACCTACACGAGAATGACACAGGCCCATGGAGGAGGCCTAGCCACCTGTGCTCTTCCAGCAGCCACGGGGGACCAGGACCACCCCACCCCGGGCTCTTCTCCAAGGGCCAGCTCCTCTTCTGACCAAAGCTCCAAAAGTCAACACATCGACAAGGGCAGGGTTTGTAACCTGGTGGGACGCAGGCCAATCAAGGCCAAAGCCATGCTGCCTTTGGCTCAAACAATCTTTTTAGTTCAGGTGCCAATATTTTAGACCTGGGAATTCTGCATAAAAATTCAGATTTTTGGCTTCTTTTAAAATAACCAAAGCCCTCAGCACAAGAGAGAGCCCACTGCCAAATGGCAACAAGTGAGAGAAGCCCCTGGGGCCAGCGTGAGCGGGAGGTGTCGGGGGACGGGGGACGCGTCTCCCCAGGTGTCCCCGGCCCCTCTGGACTGTGCTCCCAGCAGCACCTGTCTCTACTGGCCACTCTGAGTGACCGTCCTGGATGAGGGGTTGATGGTGGACCAGGGCAATGGTCGGGGGTCACCTATGACCCTGAGCCGACCCTGCTGCAGCAGCTTAAACGGGAGACCTTGGTGTTTGTCTTTTACCACCAGGTGCAAACCAAGAAGGGAGTGGACCGGTAAGAAGGTGGGCTCTACGCGTCCGAGCCAGCACTCAACGTACCTGGAGACCCGAAGTACCTGAGGGTCACCTCCTGCGTCTTCACCTCTCCGGCCACGTTTTTCGCCATGCACTGGTAGATGCCCTGGTCTGTCTCCCGCGTGTTCTGGATCATCAGGGTCCCATCGTCCAACAAGTTCAAGCGGGAATCTGTCTTCATGCTCAGCTCGTTACTGTAAAGACAGACCTGGCAGACTCAGGATCTGAAAGCACAAGGAAACACCTAGTCCCCCGCGGGGGGCTTCTGTCCTGGCGCGGGGACCCCAGCCTGGAGGCACGGAGCACCTGGAGATGCGGGGCCTTAACTCGCCTTCCTGGAAACCTTCCTTCCCAGCAGCCTGACTTGCCGGCGTTTCTGGGAAAAGTGTTTGCGCACTGCGTTTATTTGCATCTGTAACTAACTCACATGTTCACTTTTATCATTGACGTGTTCAACCTACAAATGTTTCAAAGTGGTCCTCATTCCATAGGGAAAATAATGAACAGACTGGAAAAAATTCACAGGAAAACCTTCCCTTTGTTTTTGGCAAATCCATTCCAGACAAAGGGGTAGAAACATTTAAGATATTAAAAGCGGAAGATTGCAAATGTCCCCAGAACAACACCGCCACTGTTTGAGGGACTTCCCAGGACCCCTCTCAGAATCCAGGGGCCCACAGGCTACAGACCCGGCCGCGGGAGGCGCCGTCGTCCCCGCCCACCGCCCTCACCCTGTGCTCCACCGGCGCCAACCGAGCCACAACTGCCGTCTCCCGTCCTTCACGAGCACTTCCGGACGGAGGCAACAGACCTCTCGGGCCCCATAAGTGAGGCTCTTCCTGACGTGGCCCCGCTTCCCCCTCCCCGGACACTGTGAGCCCGGGGGAGGCTGGGCTGCTGCAGAGATGGGCCCGGGGGCACAGCCCTGCACCAGACGCAAGCCCGGGGCCTTGGGTCGCCCTCTGCCGCGACGGGCTCTGCGACGTTAACTCTTAGTATCAATGTGTTGACTTACAAACGCGGGTATGCACCGCTCACGGACGCAGGTGTGCCGGCCTTGAGCCGATCTGTGCTTCTCTGCCTTTCGAACGCACACTCCCCGAAGGAAGCCCTCCCGTGTTCGCTCTGGAATTTACCTCTTGTTCCCCTCAGAGCTGTCCCAGGTCCCAAGGCACTGGGGACAGGCCAGCATCTCACGTTCCCCACACAGCTCTGGCCCCGAGCCCGGCGTCAGCTGCGCTAGGCCGACGACAGAGTCAGGCCCGGAACCACTCCACGCCTCCGCGGCAGGTGCACCTCCGGTGACCCTCCAGGCTCGCTGCCCCGCCCTTCTCCTCTGCAAACACCGCTGGACTCGACAGCTGGTGTCGGGGGCCCATCTCCTCTCACCGTCGCGACTGAACCCGGCCAGGGGCTCTACGGGGCCACGCTGAACCCACGGGAGGGCCCTGCTGGTGAGTGAGCACGGGCCGGGGTGCTGGCGTTTACGGTAAGCACGGGGCCGACAACGATGACGTGGTCTCGCGCGGAGGTCAGGGCTCGGTTCAGAGCGGATGCGTGCGGGTGCTGCCCTTCAACCCAGACGACCCTCGGTGGTCTGACCCCCGGGCCCCGCACGGATCTGACTACACCCCCCACCTCCCACACCAAGATGCTTGTGGACAGAAGGCGAGGCCTGGGTTTCCGGAGGCAGATCAGATGCACAGGAGCAGAGTGCATGCGTTCACCTCACAGGGTCTCCCTGAAGACGCCACCCGCAGGGAAGACCCTCCCTCACCTCCTCGGGCCCCAGGGACCAGACCCCACGGCTGCCGCCAGAGCAGGTGGGCGGGCGGGAGACAGCCCCGGTTCCCTGCCGCTCCCCTCCCCGGGCGGGGGTAACTGCCCCTTCCGTGAGGACCGGCCTCGCCGACCAGGACCAAGCCCGGCAGAGGGTGACTCGGGCCGTGCGCCTCGCAGACGCCGGGATGTACCCGGCGGCGACTTCAAAGCAGGAAGGGCGCACGGAGAACGTTCCCTCCTCTTCGCCCTCCTTCCAGGGAGGAGGGCGAAGGCTCGGCCGCGGCTCACGGGGCGTCTGGACGGAATGGGACCCGGCGCCCCCGGCGGCCCGTCCGGAGCCACTTACTTGTTTCGGAGCCAGATGATCTCGGGCTTGGGGTTGCCCTCAGCCCTGCAGGTGAAGAAGACGGTGTTGCCCAGGGTGACGTCTGCATCCTGCGGCTCCGACGTGATCCGCGGCCTTTCTGCACCAAAAAGGAAAACAGACCCTCCTGGTCTTAAACCGTCACGTGACAAGAACCCAGAGCAAATACCTTCTGTTCAAGACAAGATCGCACACGTTCAAACCAAAACCACTCCCACGAGAACGGCGGGGGGCATCTCCACGGAGAACACGGTGTTAGAGCCGAATTACACAGCATTGCCAGCATATGAGGTCCACCCGCTGAGAACCCTGGCAACCAACCGGGTGGCGCCGAGCCTCTGCCAGACAGAGCACCGGGTCACGACCTCAGTGGACGCTCCCCCGAGAGAGCCGGACGCTCGTGAGTCACAGTTTTAGGGAATGAAAGGACAGACAACGGCACTTTTCAGCTGAAGCCACCCCGAAGGCAGAGGCTGTGCAGGTGCGGCCAGGGGCTCCCAACCCCGGGACCATCTCAGTGTGGGGTTCCCACTACAGAGCCCCCCGCGGCCACCCAGTCGCTGAGCACAGAGAGGCATCCCTCCTGCACTCCAGCTGCTGGGTGACCGTCCTCTCTGTGTCCTCACAGCAGGCTGGACTGGTCACCTACTAACTAGGAAACTCGGAGAACTGACCCCTCTAAGCCCAGATGTATTCACTGACCTGCCACGTGCAAAAAGAAAACGCACGCTCACGTGCAAATGCGTGTGCTCCTGTGTGTGTGTACATGCGTGCGTGTGCGTGTGCACCTGTGCATGTGCCTGCGAGTGTGTGCACGGTGCCTTCGCAACATCTGCATCTTAAACAGGCACCAGAGGCCGTCTGCGTGCCTCTTACTGCCCAGCGTGAACAGGAAGCCCCTCGGACTCACCGCCGTCCACGTTAGCCCCCCGGAACCGCGCTGCTGCCGTTCCCACTCCCAGGCCGGTCTGGACACCGCGGCCCCCCTGCCGTAGCCGGAGGCCCCCAGACCCACGGCTCATCCCTGGAGCCACACTCGCCTACTCGCCATCCTCTCTGATGTGCTGAATCTGGGAACTTGGAGAAAGCTCTGCTTCTCCATTCTGTCTCCAGGAAGAGGCAATGGTGCTGAAGGAGCTGGAGGAGGGAACCACCCTCCCGAGCGCCCCCCAGGGACCCCGAGTGACGGGCAGCAACCTCCCAGGACACTAAGGGCAGAGGCATCGTCCCCAGGTGTCCGCGAGGCCCCGGGGGTTCAGAAAGCTCAAGGCACCACTGCCTCTGTCACCCCAGCCTGGCCCCTGTTGCCAAGGTCAGAGCTGGGCTGGGGTGGGGTTGAGGGCGGAGGGTCTGCTCCTGCCCCAGAAGAGAGGGTGGCAGAACCCAGGCCAACTCAGGAGGGCAGACCCAAGATGGGCCTGTTGTGACCCCCGAGCAGGCCCAGAGGGCAGAGGTCAGAGAGAGCATCCTCCCCTCCTCCACCCGTCCCTTCCCCAGGAAGCCGATCCTAAGGAGACAGTCTTGAGCACGGGGTGCACACAGCACAGCACTGCTGCCCATCCTGAGGGACCCCTGCCACCAGAGCAGCCCTTACAAAGACGAGGGCACGACACGCAGAGGCCACAGGGTGGCCTGGGACTGAAATCAGTCACCTGCACACACTAAAGGCAAGGAGCCTGACTGTACAGGGGTCGCTCATAAAGCGTTACAAACGGTGACGAGTGAAGTTACATAATTGGGGGCGGGGTTACTATGAAACGGAGTGACCTTCAAAGTAATTAATTTTGTTTTCAATATTTGAAAATAATAATGATGCTCTGGAGAACCTAATTTTAGCACCACCCCCCGGCAAAAGTGCTAAACTTAAAAGAAAAGCTGGATCCCTTGGGCGTTTATTTATTAGGAAGATCTGTCCTGCGAGATTTGATTTCGTTCCTTTTCTTGTGTTTCTTCGTGAGGCACTGCGTACGCACAAGCGGTGCACAGTGCAACAAGCCAGACAGACTCGGCCTGCAGCCACTCTGCGTGGCCACCGCCCGGATCCAGACCCGGGAGGCTGCCGGCTCCCAGCCAGCAGCCCTGCGCCCACCCCAGAAACCGCGCCCGCCCCCGACACCCAGCCCACCGTGGGGTCCTGCCGGCCAGGCAGCTGCAGCCTCTGAAGGCTGAGGGCTGGAAGGGGCAACAGAGGTAGTGGTGCATTTCAGGTTGCTGGGTTTTTTGCAGGGAAACCTGAAAATTAAACCCAAGTTTATTACCAGATAGTGAGTTTCTTACAGGTACTACAGAGACGGGCTCTGTAAAGCAGGGTCTGGTCAGGCCCCACCCAGACTTGATCTGTGGGATCAGCCAGCGACAGCCGGAGACAGGGCTGCACACGCCATGCCCTCTGGACACCACTGCGGGCTTGGGCCCCAGGACTCACTCACCACAGTCCAGCTCTTCCGGGGTGATGGCGGCCACCGACCGTCCCTGGATGCGCCTGGGATATTCACAGGTGGCCGCCGCCTGCGCATTCCCTGACCGGGCGTAGCTCTTCAGCAAGTCCGCCAGCCACAGGATCTCACAGTCACAGCGAAGCGCGTTGGAGTCCAGACGCCTACGAGAAGGAAGCGCAGCCGGTGAGACGTGGGATGGGCAAGGGCCGACCCGGGCCAGGCAGACCCGCGCTGACCAGCAGTGATGGGGCCCGCAGACAACAGAATCTGACCCGGTCCCGCCCGACCAGGGGACCCAGCAGAGATCCGCACTCGGCAGAAAGGAGAGCCCGAGAGCAGGGGGACCCGAAGAACGCAAATAAAGGGTAGGGAAAGGAGCAATCAGATACTGTATATTTTAGGTTCCAGACCGAGGGACAGACACGGGCTGGACGAGTCCGGGACGTTTCACGAAAAGCACAAGACAGGAGCCTTCGTAAAATCAGTAATGCAGAAACCCCCACCACCCGGAACTATTCCCGAGCTCTCATCGCCACTGGCACCGCGTCATCATGTACTACCTCACTCAACCCTGAAATACGCCCTAAAGGACAGTCGGCCCACAGGGCACGCATCTCGGCGGCTGAATTATGCTGAAAGTTCCGGGAGAAAGTGCCCCATGAGGCCGGACACATCCGTCCCAACAAGCGGAACAGGCAGGGTGTCATCCCCTCCCTCGGAAACGATGGCCATTTATGCAGCAAAGCACAAGGTAAGGAGTGCAACGGGGGAACGTGAACCAAGAGCAAGGAGGTGGCAGCAGGGCTGGCCCCGTTCAGAGGGCGGCTCCCTGGGATCAGAGCCGAGGGGCTGCCCTCGGGCGTCCACTGAGCTCACACCCGCAGGCCAGAGCTCCCCAGGGAGGAGGGCCCGTGATGGCACACCTCCCACTTGCATTTCTCCGGGACGCTGGCGCGGAGGGGGCAGCAGGCAGAACTGGCCCTCTGCCTGGACGGCCAGCTCTGATGAGCACGTCCAGCGGAATCCATAGGGCTCAACGCAGACAGGACAGAACGCCCCCGGCCGCCGATTCCTCAGGTCAGCAGGCCGTGGGGGACCCAGAACCTTCCCGGCGCCCGCTGACCCCAGAGCCCCTCTGAATAAACGGCAGGACCTCTGTGCTCAGGACGGGCCCCAGGGACAGTGGATGAGCAGGTGTGTGACCCCGGCCAGCGGCCCCTGGGCCGAGCGGCCAGAGCAGGAAGCCCCCGACTGCACGCTCCGCTCTGCCGTCTGGTGGGGAGGGGGAGATTCACTGGGGCCGAGAAACCTAGGGTTTCACAGGCTGAGCCGATGCAGAGGGCAGAGCTAGACCATCGAGGCCAAAAAGGAGGCGGAGACGGAGAAGAACCCTTCCAGCCTTCTGTAGACTCAGGTAGCCCCCGCGTGCCCTGAGCTCGTCTTGGCAACTTCTGGCAATTTCTTTCCTACCCTCTCTTATCTACCAAACAGGCAGGTGTTTCTCTCATCTGCCACCCTAGAACGTAGTTTTTGGTTTGGCTGGGGATTTCTTTATCCTATAAAGAAAAAAAATCGTAAATAGTGAGGAAACTCTGTGTCTTACTTAACTCAAGAGAGAAGCAAAGGCCACTCTGGACCCAGGCCTGGTAATTTGACTTTTCTATCTCTTTCTTAAGTCCAGTTCATTGTACACTCTCAGTAATACCTAACTGAAAAACAATGGCCTTCAAGACCTCGGAGAAAAACACAAAAAAGATGTCAGATAGCTTTCTCTATCAGCTATTATAAGAAATTACTCAGTGTAAAGATAAATTATTTTTAGAGACTTAAAAATGGACAGAATTCAGTTATGTGCATGCCTAAATAAAAGGAATGCAATACAGTTTAGAGATTACTTCTAGGCCAGTTTTACTTCCACCAGTACAATATGTAACGTGGAATTAAAGAGGAATTTGAGGAATTTAAAACTGATTTTTAAAAACGTCTTTCTTGCCTATTAAAGGGTTAATCTGTTGCCACATTCCCCCAAGCCAGCTAGGTCTTGGTTCGGCGTTCTGATGGCTTAATCCACCCTCCCTTCCTAATTCATATCCAGACTGTGATGAACTCTTCTTTGAAATACCCAGTAAAAGGGGTCAGGTAAATGCATGACATGGAGAAATTATTAGTCTTTGCTGAAAAGACAGCATAAAGGGTTATTATACTTACAATCTTTTCATAGATTCCAAGTGATTAAACGTTCCCGGAACCAAATGTGTAATTCGGTTGTTATGTAAAAACCTGTTGAAAGAGGTGATAAACCACAGCAATTCTTTAAAATACTTTCCTAGACATGTAGAAAAGAGTATACACAGTCAAATAAACCAGCTCTCAAAGAACACCCCAGTGACTGCCTTTGTTTAATAGAAATGAATTTGAGAACAATGTTATTTAGTACAGAAGATAACTATATTTTTTTCTATTTTATCACTATTCCCACTTCTGAACTGTTAGAGGAGAGCACAGATTTCCTACTGGGACGTTTCCCGGTTGTTTGAACAGACATAGATGTTCTTTCTGTTACAGGAAATGGACAGAGCCACAAGCTCCAGGACCTGCAGGTAAAGAGGGGAAACCAAGAAGGTAACACTACTTACAGCCTCTCCAGCTTCGGCAAATGCTGAAATGACTCTGGGTCCAAAGTTTCTATCTGATTAAAGTGCAGGTATCTAGAGGAGTTTTTAAAAATGGGAAAAAGAAACAAATTTTAAACAATTTTATACTTTTTATAGATCTATAGGGTTTTGCTGAAAACATTTGTTCTCTAAGTCATTTCAAATCCACACGTCAATAGATAACTCTCTAGATCTCCTACATGGTATGGAAAACAAATGAAGTCATCAAAATAGGAAGATTAAAGACAACGGAAAACTGGGTGCAGACTTTAAATGATTGACTGGACAATATGACTAAGGGTCAAGCACACCGACCGGGCTTCCTCCCCACCCAGCGGGGAAAGCCAGGGACGCTCAGCTCTCCAAATACATGGACCTTTCTAGAAAAAAATCAACATGATCTTCATTACAGCACACACGCAGGTATGTGAATGCCTTCATTCCAATCCTTCAACTTACAAACGGATTTAGGAGACTTACACTTCAAGGTGACATTGGGTATGTTGTTTTCCAGCTACAGAAAGAGCAACGACAGAAATAACAGAAGAAACCTGACCCTGAGTTAAGCGAAATAATGTATTTCCTCAAATGTCCTTTAATTACATAGACTATCCAGAGCTTATACGTCTTTCCATTTGAGTCCTTACTTTGCCATAAGTTACACATGTTTTCGTAAAACTAATTTCTTCTCGTTGTCCTGCATAGCGCTTTTCTCACGTTGAAAACTGGTGGGCTTTTCCCTCAGAAGTACACGGAAGCCCCCTCTAGCTGGTGCTTCTGCAGGAGCCCCTCCTGCCACACAGGGACTTGGCCCGACACGCCAGGCTGCGTCTTCACGGGACGCTGGGACCAGCGGGGTCACAGCACAAACCCACGCAAAGGAGAGCTCTCTCCACACTCCTCCCTCCACCAGGTACAGCCTTTCACTGACTTTCTGCAGTGATGGAACCTCAAGGTCCCTCGCCCTGTCCTGTCGGCGTCCGGCCTGCCCTGGGCCAGCTCGCCGGGAGAACCACCGTGGTGACCACGCGGCCGCAGAGCTGCCCGCCCTCCCTGCGAGAGTGGGGGCCTGAGGGCAGGATGACGGGGGCAGGAAACGCCCCGTCCTGACTAGGCAGGGCGTGCGCTTCCAGCGGCCACCGTGGAGCAGCCTGGGACCGTCCCATCAAGCACAGACACGGGGAGCAGACACGCTCAGCCGCGCTGTTCCCGAGACGGCGGGCCGGCCGGCCAGGTCCCGGGCCAAGCCCAGGGAGGGAGAGGAGGGAAGACACGCCGGTCCCAACCTGATGCTGTTTAAAAATCCACGTGCCGACAGCCAGGGGGAGGCTGACCGGACGCAGGTGCTGCCTTGAGGGGCTCAGCGTTCACAGGCCCCCAGGGCTGTGGCCACCTCTCCCGATGGTGGAGGAAAACGGGCCGAAAGCAGGAAGGGAGCCCCCGGCGCCGTCCACGGTCCCCGCCCCCTGCCCGCGGCCGGCCTCTCAGGGAGCCCAGGTGAGCCTGCTGGACGGGGCGGGTCTAACGCACGGCCTAAGGAGCCTGTCAGCGCCTCCGGGTTAGAGACCAGAGCTAAGGACACACTTCGGGCAGCCGGCGGCCCGAGGCTGCAGCCCGTCACCAGACACTGCATCTGTACCTGCCCCACGAGCCTTCCCCCAGCCCTGGGGCAGGGGGTGTCCACACACGGCCGCTTGCTGAGGCTCTGTCCCAATCGATTTCACTCAAATAAACTCTCAACGCTTGTAGAAGCCTCTGCTTATCTTTTAAGGCCCGCGAGAGCCGAGATGCTGGGCAGACACGGGGCTCGGGACCAGCGTCCCCTCCGCTGGAGCACGTGTGCCAGCGCTGGGCATGGGGGCGCCCCGCGAGGATGAGGACCCGAAGCGCTCTGCAGGCGGCGGGGGCAGATCTGAGCGCGTTCCTAGGGGAACGCCCCCCTCCCCCTCACAGTGCCTCCCCGAGGGGTGGGGACAGGTCCCAATCTCTCTTCATCCCTAAGTCTCAGCAGCAGAGGCCCCTCACCCCCAGCGCCTGATCCTGGGTTTGGAGGCAGCCTGACTTAGGAGGCTCTGCCCCGGATCCCCGGGACCTGGGTCAACAGCTCCCACTCGGCGCTCCGTGGATGCCCCTCCCCTTCCCTCCTCATTTCTTCCAGACTTTGCCTCTGTTTTCCTCAAAAATAACCCCGCTCACCCCCGGCCAAGGCTCGATGGGCCTCACTTAGTTCCACACCTGACAGCACATGTAAATCCCAGCCCCAGATCCATTAAAACTGAGTCGGATGCAGTAACGTGTTCCGGGGACCCTCCCTCCACCTGGGAGTTCTCCAGATATTCCCACGTGTTTCTGTGAAGACCTGATCCCTGGGTAATTCTCCCTGAAGCCGAGGGTGTACGGCCCCTCATATACAACGTCTTTCTACATCCAGTCCACGACGAGCGCAGCAGGCTCGGGAAAGCGGCTCTCAGCTGGATAAATAAACGGGTATCTAAAAACAAGAGCCCTGCGTGTGCTTCGGACGCTCCCGGTTCAGGTGAGGCCTCCCCAGCTCTGCCTCTGGAGATGTTTCCATGTCCGGTCAACTGACAAAACACGAACCACATCCTCAGCTGCAGCATGCACGTGAATTAAACTGCCTGACGCGCGATGACTCCAGCCCATTGATGGACAGGTGACCGGCCAAGCAAACAAGTCAGAAAATGCCTTTGACCAGGAATTCTACTTAAAATGGGCATGCTGACTTCACAGCAAAGTAGGACTTCATATGCAGCCCAAGAAAACAACATCCAGCGTACCCTAACTGGAAACACATGGAAAAGTTTATTTTCTCCAAACTAATGACATCACGAATGACGCAAGTAAACCGGACGTGCAGATTCACAAACAGGAAATACTGTAAAAGGAAAGCAACCTCCTGGTCCCCACTTCTCCCCGAAAGACCTCTACTTGCTCAGATCTGTTTACAAGTCTATCTTGTTAAACTGGAAGCACCATGGGGACAGGGGTCAACCAGTGTTACTGGTCCTTGTCCCAGGAATGCAGGGCACAGGGTGTGGGGTGGCTGCCCAGATGGGCGGGGTCAGAAGGAGGGAGGGACCACGGCTTTGTCATCTGCATGCACACAGCCCTACGCCCCCGGGGCACAGACATGCATCGTGCAAACAGCAGACTTGGCCTATTTTTCCCTGCAAGAGGCAAAGGGCAGGTGAAATCTAAGACACCGCAGAGCAGAGGAGAGGCACTTACAGTTGCTCTAGAGAGGCAAGTCCCTTAAACGCTTGCCTGTCAATTGACTGGATCTCATTCTTGTACAGATAGCTGAAACAAGAAACACGGGAGGGTTAGCACACGCACGCCAGGCCGTAACTCAGGGTGGAAAGAAGAATCCAGTTGGCACGTGGAGACAGTTTTCAAATTCATGATCGTATTAGGATACAAACAGAACGTTTACACAGTAAGTACAGTTCCTCCACGGAGGCTCCCCTTCCCCTTTCTAAGGAAAACCTCCAACCGGAGATGATCAGACCACCGCCATGTCTTCAGGAAACTCACAGATTCTTGGAGGACAGCTTATGAGCAGCTGACAAAGCATTTGCTTCAAAGCCTGAAGAAAATAAAATCATTTCCCAACAAACAGGTAAAAATGCATTGAATATAAGCTTCTGTAACTGATACTGATACAGTTTCAAAATGCCCAGAAATAATCTGGGGAATAGAAATTACAAAGACTAAATTACAAAGACTACATAATCTGTTTTCCACTCAGAATCCCATTCTCCTACAACGGAAGCAACCAAGGCTGATCAGGAGAACCACCCAATGGGCCCGCTGCCTGTTTCTGTACTGCCTGCAAGCTAAGAATGGTTCTTACGTTTCTAAATGGTTAAATATTTTGAAACACATGAAAATCATGTGAAATTCACATTTCAGTGTCCGAAAATACAGTTTTGTTGGCACACGGCCATGCCGACTCATTTACTGTGGTCACGGCTGATTTTGTGCCCCACGGAAACACAGACGTATGGTCCTCAAAGCCTCAAGCGTGTACTGCCCCGTCCTTTCCAGAAGAAGCTGGCCAACTCCTGAAGGAACCCATCAAGGGTGAAGACTTTCACACCAAAGTATCCAACTCCACCAGAAACACGAAACCACTGTATCAGACGTGGAGACACGTCTGAAGGGCCCCGGGCATTTCTCCACTGCTGATGTGGGCAGAGGGGGACGGACCAAACTCCACACCTCTCCTATAGTGTAACTCAGGCAGGTCCTTCTCTGCACGCTGGACGCTTGTGCCCCGGGCATTTCTCCACTGCTGATGTGGGCAGAGGGGGACGGACCAAACTCCACACCTCTCCTATAGTGTAACTCAGGCAGGTCCTTCTCTGCACGCTGGACGCTTGGCGGCTGGGCTCTCACCTACCTACCCACTGAATAAACGACACCGCTTTGTCTCAATGCTTATAACGTCGCCTACTTCATTTCCAGGACCTGAGTTCTTCTTAGTAATATTTGGTGCAGGGCCCAGTCTAACAGGACCTGCTGTGCTGCCTTTAATCGCTGCGATCCTTCCAGCGTTTTCCCTTCTCTCTCTGCGCAAATCTGCTGAGGCGACTTCAGCAAGAACTACAAGCCTTAACACAAACCAGCCAGAACTCCCCCTGAAACTGAGGCCCGGTGCCTGCAGGAGGCCTGGCGCAGACGTTACTTCTCCAGGCTGTGGGGTCTGAACCCTTGAACTGCCACCTACTGGCTGTGTGTCTTGAATAAGAATTAATGTTCTCTGCCTCAGTTTCTCTGTATGTAAGATGGAGTGAATAGCAGTACCTCACAGGATCACTGAAATTCAACAAACATACAGAGAGCTTTGGAATAGGGCCTCACACGTGCAACTCCTGTCCAGGTGTGAGCTATTTCTCCTACTGCTATAACCCTATAGCAGGTCAGTCTGAACAAAGGTTTCTGTGCCTGTTCTTAAACAGAAACAAGCAAAACAAAATATCAACATGGACATCACCTGGCATGCACTTCGAGAAGATGAGAATAAAGGAATCCTGTCAAAGAATACATACAATTGAACTAAACTAGTACGTATGAATGCATGCTGGTAAAGACACTGGAGCGTAATCTGTTTTCCTAAGAATAACTCGGTATTGCTCATGATCTAACAATAAATCATAAATAATTTTCTACTTCATCATAGAGTTGACCCTTTGAATATGAGTTCTAACTACCTCAAGGGTTAATTTTCATCATTTGGAAAGCTTAACGAAGGCGAAGGTGTATTCCTTACCAGAAGTCACTGGAGCTCCAACACGTAAGGAACACTCAACCTCCAAAAATACACTTTGGCACTGATGAGATAAATACCAAGGCTGCAATAATCAATAAATTGTGGAAGCCTTCTTAAACATTTAAGATGCATACCGCGCAGTCTCCTAAGTCAGTGCCTGTCAGGATGGACCCTCCCGGTGTGGTCTGGGGAATCGGAGGAGGAGGCTGGGAGCTGCAGCAGAGCATACGGCAGGGTGACGGGACCCCTTCCCGCCACAGCTGCATCCCTGTCCTGTGTCTGTTCTCAGAGCGGCCCACCTACCCCCCGTTACTGCCGATCACTGCTCAGCCCATCCCGGTGACCCTGGAACCTACCGCGTGGGCGTCTTGGAGGAGCTCAGGTGGGAGGGGGAAAGGCTGGCACGTGGATGCCTTGAAAGGAAGCCCGTCAACAGACGAGGTTTAAAAGTATTATTTTTAGGGCCTCCCTGGTGGCGCAGTGGTTGAGCGTCCGCCTGCCGATGCAGGGGAACCGGGTTCGCGCCCCGGTCTGGGAGGATCCCACATGCCGCGGAGCGGCTGGGCCCGTGAGCCATGGCCGCTGAGCCTGCGCGTCCGGAGCCTGTGCTCCGCAACGGGAGAGGCCGCAACAGAGGGAGGCCCGCATACCACAAAAATAAA